>NC_029794.2:90650774-90682397 GCF_000816755.2 Arachis ipaensis
GGATCCCCACCTACCTCATCATCTCTCTTTCCATTCATGATCATCCCTTCTTTTTTTCCATTTACCACTCACATCCATACATCCACTACCTTCAAAAATTCAACATCTCTCTCCCACCCAATCCCACCCATATGGCCGAATACACACTCCCATCCATCTCCTCCATATCTTCTTCTTATTCTTCTATTCTTTCTTCTTTTGCTCGAGGGCGAGCAACATTCTAAGTTTGGTGTGGTAAAAAGCTTCATACCAACAATCTCCGTGGGATTCGACCCTTACTCACGTAAGGTATTACTTGGACGACCCAGTGCACTTGCTGGTTAGTTGTATCGAAGTTGTGACAGACAATAAAACTAGATCAGAGTACCAGGCCTTTGAAGCCATGGATATGTATCACAATTTCGTGCACCAATACACACTCACTAGCCTAAGCTAATCAAAGATCTAAATAAGGACTTTTATTGTTTTCCGCTTTAGGGCTTGTAATGTGCTAAAATAAAGAACAAGTGGGTTAATCGTAGGCTCAAATTGGCTAATAATGGAAGATAAATGGTAAGGCTATTTGGGTAAGTGAGCTAAATGAAATGATGGCCTCAATCATATAAGTGCATGAATACACAAAATAATAGACATAAAGAATCAAACAAATCAAAGATTACAATCATAGAAAGAGAATAATGTACACAAGAAGGAAAATAAGTGGTTATAAGATGTAACCACACCAATAGGCTCAAATCTCACTTGCTTGTGTTCTTAGCTCAAAAACATGATCCACAATATATATATATAATTCAAGCAAGTTCCATGAAAAGTTTTCTCTCAAATCAATTGATGCCCTATAGATGATTTTCTTGAAAAATTTCATTATTTTGACTAAGCTTATTGTGTATACGTATGCAAAAATAAGAAAATGCAAGTAAAAATCCTAAAAGACCTAAAAATGAAATGCAAAATTGTTGGGATTAGAAATTTGTCACCCAAAATCACCGATCGGTCGGACGACCTCCCCACACTTAAAAGTTTGCACCGTCCTCGGTGCATTCAAAGATGAGCAAGGGGGTACGGTGACTCTCCGGATTGCTACCTTCAGCTGGTAGGTCAACCGGTGCTTCGTGTTCTTTCTTCTGCTTCCGTTGTTGCTTACGGTACATCAATCATGAAAAATAGAAAATAACACCACAGGATGAGAGAATACAAAAGCAAGGAAGCATACATTGTTGTTATGAGGTAAATCACTAGAATTAAGTGAGTGAGTTAGTGTGACATTTATGAAAGTAGGGATGTGAGTCCTAAATTAGGCGCTTTTTAGAACACACATTAGCATAAAAAGTTATGTCACAAAAGAAGTATGCACGTCACTCATCCCAATGTGCTTGAGATGCTTTATGTAAACTTGTAAGGTAAAACAAGCATTAAGGAAGCATGAAAGCATTCAAGCTATAAACATATGGATGCATATGATCATGAAATACAATGCATTTAAGGTAAATGCACAACATCCATCCATCAAGAAATCGCCGAATCGAGGAAAAGGATTCCTAATTACATGGTGGCCAAATCATGCATTTCAAGAAGAGTTACAAGCTCGAAGGCGATTCTCATCACTTGGTATTTTCAAAAGGTAAGCATGAAAAACTTAAAACTAGGTAGCAAAACATAACCTCAATCAAGGAATCCAACAATGAATATCTAAGAACAATTATGCTAAGATAGCATGCAGTTAGGAATAAGCAGCAAAAGATAGCAAACAAAATCAATAATCCAACACTTATAATGAAAAAGAGAAAAGAAGATGAAAACTAAACCTAAACTAACTAATCAACTAACTAACTAACTAATTAACTAACTAAAATAAATGGTTATCAATGGTGTTTGGTGATGACAAGTCATCTTATGCTAGCTTTTCAAGCAATTTTTATTTGTTTCATTATGTTTTATGCACTTTATTGCATTATAAGTAAGTGATTTGGAGTGGATTTGCATGGTTATGTTAAATCAATCAACCAACAATTAATTGACCGAAAATCATAAGGTTCAAGCTAGAATTAATTGGTTTTTGAATGATTTATGAATCTTGTGAATTTGGTGATACTTTGGTTGGTTGGTTTGATTGATTGTAGGTGAAGAAAAGAAAGAAACAAGGAAAGCGTGCCCACAAAAGCGTGGCCTATGATAGAAAAGTGTGTAACTCAAAGAAAGCAAGCATAGTGTTCACTAATGGAGCGGAGCATTCATTAATTGAGCGCTAGAGCAAAGACCAAAGCAACAAAGCCAAGGCATAGCGCTCCGTTAAAACACTCACCTTTTTCGTGCTCCATTCAAAACAAAAACAAGGCACGCTACACCAAAAGGGGGCAGCCAAGGTTCGAACCAAGCACACAAGGGAGTTCTACACTATACAACAAGGCTTGGCACAAGGAAATTGGCCAAAATGGCTTCACCAGGGTTCGAACATGGAGACCACACAAGGCACAATGTAGCGCTACGTTGCAAGCATTCACTGAGCGCTACAAGGGTTCACAAGGGAATTGAAAGAATTGAAGCCACCAAGGCTCGAAGTGGGAGCCTCACTCCAAGCAAAGGACACTACGTTAAGACACCTAACTAAGCGCTAATTTGACATGAGGAAATTGGCAAAATAAAACCAGCAAGGCTCGAAGAGGGAGGCTCTCTTCAAAGCATGAAGTGCTACGTTGAAACAAGTAACTGAGCGCTCCACTGGAGGTGTCCCTGAGCCCAATTTCAATTAAATACTACCTTGGATCAATTCTTCACAAAACTTAAAAATCCCACTCCAAATTCTAAAATAAAAAAAATTAGAAAGTGTATAAATAGGACTTAGTTTGATTTAGAGAAGACCTTCTTTCATTTTTTTTGTTTTACCTTTTAGCTAAATTTTAGTTTTCACTTTAGCTTTGATTTTTAATTTGGGAATTGGGATTGAGAGCGGAGTCCTCTTCCTCATTGTTCTTACTGTGGCAATTTCTCTTTTCTGTTTTTAAATTTTGGATTGAGATTGAAGGAATTCTGTTTCAATCCTTGATCCACAATTCATCTTTGTTTTCTTCTGCATAATTCTAAGGATTTGGAATTGGATTTTAGCGTTTTGCCTTCATTTTCATTTCTTCTGCAACTCTTGCTATCTGTTCTTGGAATTTGAATTGAGATTGAAGAGCTTCATTGATTCTAAGTTGGAGAATCATATTTTACCTCTCTTCTCAATTGTTCTAAGAATTGGATCTGAGTTTTATTTGCTGTTTCTTTTACATTTCTTCTGCAATTTATTTTCTGTTTGATCAAGGGTGCAATTGAGATCTAGATCCTTGTTCTAATCTCATTGCTCCTCTTGGATCTTCAATTTCTCTTTTAGATTTTGCAATTGAGCTAAGTTTACTTTCTGTTTTGTTCTTCAAGCAATTTTACTTTTCTGTTTAGATCTTCAGCAACTTAGTTCATCTTCTACTTCTCTGCTTAATCTCTCTTTACATTCTCTTTGTTAAATTCTTGATCCCAGCTCTCACATCCCTTTACTATTCAAGCAATTTACATTTCTTTCACTTTAAGCTTCAGCTATTTACATTTCTTGCAATCTAAGTTTCAGTCATTTACATTACTTGCACTTTAAGTTTCAGCTCTTTTACTTTCTTGTACTTTAAGTTTCATGCAATTTACTCTTCTGCACCTTATTTTTCTGTCAATTTCCCCTCTCCCTTTTAGTTTCATGCAATTTAGCTTCTGTTTGTCATAATTCACTCAAATCATCAACTGTCTGCTTAACTAAATTAACCACCTAACTAAAATTGCTCAATCCATCACTCCTTGTGGGATCAACCTCACTCTTGTGAGTATTACTACTTGATGCGACCCGGTACACTTGCCGGTGAGTTTAGGTGTTGGAATTAGATTTCAACCCATCAAGTTTTTGGCGCCGTTGCTGGGGATTGATCTAGATTGAAAATGATTAAGTAAGGTGGTGGTCTAGATTAAGAACTTTTTCTTTGTTTTTGTTTTTTTTAACAAGCACACTAACTGTTTGAGACTTTGTCTCTACTAATCCTAATTGCACTCAAGCTACAGAGTGTTCTGTTTGTGTTTCTGAATTTATACCAGGAGGAAGAAGCAATCACTTCACACCCTTTGATCTTGAGATACTTTGAAGGTTGAAAAGAGGAGCAAGAAATGGAAGGGAAGCCCTCTAATTCACTAGAGGGAGTAGCTAACAATAACCCACCCCAGAAAATCAGTAAGCTGGAAGCAGAAGTGCAACCATTCACACAAAAGAAGGGAGTGATGGAACTTGAAGGAGTAAATGCAATCATGACCCAAAACAAGCAGATGCACCAACAACTTTAGCAACAAATGGAGCTGATGGTCAGGAAGATCAATGAGCTGCAAATTACTGTAGTGAATGCACAAAGCCAAGCTCAAACCTCACATGGATGGAATCAATCTGAAAAAGGTTTTGGGGCATTCAACTATGAGCAACAAAGCCCTGAGCAAGTGCAATATCTAAATAACACCTCAAGTTCGTTCCAACACAATTCTCATGGTGATGCATACAACCCATCCTAGAGGACTCATTCTAACTTGAGGTGGAGTGAGCACCAAAATCAAGGACCAAAGAACCTCAATTATAACAGGCTCAGCATCACAAACAAGCACAACCACACCCCTACTAACAACACCCATTACACACTACCACAACACATATACTTCTAGCCCCATCACACTTCACAATTCTCCCAAAACAACTTCCATCAACCATCTCATTTCACACAACCACGACCAACTCCATGCTCTCAAAGAATCTCTAACCTAGAGATAATAATGGAGAAACTCATGGGCAATCAAACCCTGGCAAATAAACACCACGAAGCGGCACTCAGAAACTTAGAAAGACAAATGGGGCAAGTGGCTAAACATATTTCGGAACTGAGTGAGAAGAAAGCAAATACCTTCCCCAGAGCCACTAAAGACAACCCAAAGGACAACAGAAAAGCTGCAAAGTGGGAGAAGTGGAAAGCAATCATAGAGGAAAGTGAAAAGGCTATGGAAAAAGATGCAAATCAATATTCCTTTTGTTGAGGTTGCGAAACAATGGTCTCTATCTACTGGAAGAAACCTCTCCGATGCTGAGAGAGGTGAATTAGTGATGAAGTTACAGAAGGATTACATGGTTATCAAGGTCCTTCAACCTCCACTACCCCCTGACAAAGGAAGTACTTCCATGCAGAGTACAATAATGGAGCCTCCTGCCCTGGTGAAAAATCATACAATTTTCTCAAATATCAAACTTAAGTTTGGTGTTGGGCAGTCATCACCCACCGAGGAGGAAAGTCCCAAGAGAAAAATGCATAGGGGATGGAGAAACAATACAAGCCCTACCCTAACAAGTAAGGAGAATCAAGCTCATCACACTAAAAGAAAGCTTGTTAGGAGGAATTCAAATCTGAGGGCACTAATCTCCTCCTCTTCTCCCACAGAGTCATTTCTGTTAACCAACTGGAAGAAGAGGAAGAAAGTCAGCAATTGAGTGTCAAGCTAATGACATTAAAGAAGTGCTTGTTGGGAGGCAACCCAACCATGAGTAAAGTATTTCTGTTCTTATGTCTTTTGTTTATTTTTATTTGAGTTTATTTTAATTTATCTTTAGAGATTTCCCTTGCTTTTTAATGTTTGTGATCATGTGCAGTAGTCAGAACAGAGAAAAGAAAGGTTCAGCAATGAAAATAGAACACTCTGGATGGAGTGTCTTCCCGGCGTTGAACACCAGCCAGGGGCAGACCCTGGGCGTTCAACGCTCCAATTGGCAGTAATGCTGGCGTTGAACGCCCAGCCTGAACGCCAGTCAGGGAGCCAGGCTGGGCATTCAATGCCCAAGGAAGCAGAAGACCTAGCGTTGAATGCCAGGAAGGAGTCCCTCCTGGGCGTTCAATGCCACAATTGGGAGGAAAGCTAGCGTTGAACGCCAGCCATGGTGTAGTAGCTAGGCGTTCAACACCCATATAGAGGGCAGGGAATTCAATTGTCCTAGCCTGTCAGGACCAGTAGGTCTCATAGAATCTCCACCTACACCACCCTCTTCTAGTCTATTCTTTCCCATTGTTCATATTTGCTCGAGGACGAGCAAAACTCTTAAGTTTGGTGTTGCAAAAGCTTTGCTTTTTGACTTCTAACACTCCTAAGTATGGCACCAAATACTGGTGAAACCTCAAGGAAGAGGAAGGGAAAGGCACTTGTCTTAACTTTCCTCACCTCATTTGTTACCTATGCAATTCAGCTGGAATTGTTATAGAAGAGGACAAGCCCATCACTAAAAGAAGGATGGAGCATGTTAGAGAGCCGGCACATGGACCACGGCAAGAGCATGTGGAGCCGCCTCAATAGAAATCCCTGAGATGCCTCAAGGGATGCGTTTTTCTCCCCAAAATTTTTTGGGATCAATTGAATACCTCTCTGGGAGAGTGCAGCTCAAACGTGGAGCAACTGAGGTTGGGACATCAAGAGCACTATACCATCCTCCATGAAATAAGAGAAGATCAAAGAGTCATGAGGGAAGAACAGCAGAGACAAGGGCGTGACATTGAAGAAATCAAGCACTATATTGGATCCTCAAGGAGGAGGAGTAGCCACCATCACTAAGGTGGATTTGTTCTCTTAATTCCCTTTTCTTATGTTATTTTTTGTTTTCTATTATGTTTTATTGTCTGTTCTCATGTTCTTATTGCATGATCATTTCTATATATGTCTTAAAGTTATAAAATGTCCATATATCTCTCACCTTACTTAAAAAAAAATTTATTTGAAAATAATTGAGAGATACATGAATTTCAAGTTTATAATAAGAATAGTCAATTATTTTGATGTGGTGGCATTGCTTTTGTTTTCTGAATGTATGAATGAACAGTGCATATTTGAAATTGGAATTAAGAATGTTGGCTCTTAAAAGAATGATGAAAAAGGAGAAGTATTATTGGTGATATGAAAAATTCTAAAATTGATTCTTGAAGCAAGAAAAAGTAGGAAAAAGCAAGATGCAATAAAAAGAAAAACAATTGCATGCAAAAAAAAGAAAAAAATTATGATGAAAAATAAAAAGCAGAAAAAGCCAATAGCTCTTTAAACCAAAATGCAAGAGCAAAAAGCCAATAACCCTTTAAACCAAAGGCAAAGGTAAAAGGATCCAAGGCTTTGAGCATCAATGGTTAGGTGGGCATACAAGAAATAAAATCCTGGCCTAAGCAGCTTACCCAAGCTATCTCTAACCATATGCTTGTGTGTGACGGTGTTAAGTGAAATGCTTGAGACTGAGCAGTTAAGGTCGTGATCCAAAGCAAAAAGAGTGTGCTTAAGAACTCTGGACACCCCTATCTGGGAATTCTAGCAAAGCTGAATCACAATCCTAAGGGGTTCACCCAGTTAAAGTGTCTGTGGCATTTATGTATCCGGTGGTAATACTGGAAAACAAAGTGCTTAGGGTCACGGCCAAGACACCAAAAGCTATGTTCAAGAATAAAAAAAACTAAACTAGGAGAGTCAATAATATCATCTGGATTCTAAGTTCCTAAAGAGACCAACACTTCTGAGTTTCAATGGCTAGTGAGATGCCAAAACTATTCAGTAGCAAAAAGCTACTAAGTCCCGCTCATCTAATTGAAACCGAGCTTCATTGGAAACTCTGAGATTTATTGTATCTTACTCTTGTTTTTATCCTACTTTGTTTTTAGTTGCTTGGGTACATGTAATAGTTTAAGTTTGGTGTTGTGATGAGCGGATATTTTATACGCTTTTTGGCATCATTTTAATTTACTTTTTAGCATATTTTGTCTATGTTTTATTAAGATTTCATAGGTTTTAGTGTAAAATTCATATTTTTGGATTTTACTTTGAGTTTGTGTGTTTTTATGCAGTTTCAGGTATTTTCTGGCTGAAATTGAGGAGCTGGAGCAAAAATCTGATTCAGAGACAGAGAAAGCACTGCAGATGCTGTCTAGATCTGACCTCCTTGCACCCAAAAGAGATTTTTTGGAGCTACAAAAATTCAAATGGAGCTTTCTCAACGGCTATCGAAAGATTACTCCCAGAGCTTTCCAGTAATATATAATAGTCCATACTTTGCTTCAGAATAGAAGGCCCAAAACTGGCGTCAAATGCCAGCCTCCTGCCCCATTACAGGCATCCAGCGCCCAAAGGAGGAGACCAGCGCCCAAACGCCCAAAGAGGACCCCCTAGCCATCGTTCAATGCTCTAGAGGCCTCATAGCACATTGATCTCATCAAAGCTCAGCCCAAACAGTCACCAAGTGGGCCCCAGAAGTAGATTTTAGCACTAAAAAGACTGTTTTACCCTTCTTATGTAATCCTTAGTCATTAGTTTAGTGTTTAAAGGATATTTTACATAATCATAGAGGATTTTACACCATATTTTGTGTATCATTGTATTTTCTATCAGTATGAGTTTCTAAACCTCCTAGGTTGAGGGGAGGAGCCCTGCTGAGTTCTATGAATTAATAAAAGCATTACTGTTTCTTTCTCAATTCGTGTTTGATTCTCTATTCTAAGATGTATCTTCGTTGTTCATCAATATGAATGTGTTGAACTGGCATAAGGTTATCACATTCTACATGGGTTCAGAGTGAGTCTTTCATCGGACAATGATGAACCACCAGCTTGATTATACATCTCTTAGACGGCTAATCCACGACATCGTTGGGGACTCTTCGAGACACCAATTCAGCCGAAGTACGGGAAGATTAGGGTGTCTGTGGTAGAGGCTAGAACCCAAAGGCGTAGAATTCTCTGATCCGGAATGACCTTGTCTGTGGCGTTTTGAGTTGGATCACCAAGGAGAATGAACTGCAGGAGCTTCACCTTCAATTAGACTGGATTCGCACTAACCCTGGGGTTCAGATCTGGAGGAGCATTGGCGGCTACTCAAACAAGCATCAATCACATACAGCCTGCCATAGAAGAAATCATTCACAATTGAAGAAGACAGTAAGACCAGAGTTAACCCAGATGGACAAGGCATCTCCAAGCCTTAACCATCTTCTTATCACTGTTTACATTCAATTCACAAAGTATTTTATACCCCTTTTCCTTTATTTCCTTTTATGCAATTAAACATATCAAACTAGTTCAGATCTCACAAATCCAACAACTCTTCTATTCGCCTGACTAAGATCTGCAAGATAACCATAGCTTGCTTCAAATCACAATCCTCTTGGGATCAACCCTGATTTGCTCAGGTATTACTTAGACGACCCAGTGTACTTGCTGGTACAGTTGTACGAAGTGTGGGGATTCGTGCACCAGGGATCATTGGCTTCTTACTCATTATTTTGTGATATGGTTCTTCATATTGCTTCGTGTAGAATCTGATAGGTTTGAAAACAACTATTGGGTCATCTTCTTTCTTGTTTCTTAGAGAGGTCTTGCCACTTTTTGGAGACATGGGATTCAAATCTCAATCAGAGAAAAAGGCTCCTTCCACACCAAACTTAAGAGGTTTACTCGTCCTCGAGCAAAAGGTAAGAAAGGAAGAAGAAGAAAGTTAAGAGAAGAGAAAAGAAGAAGAGAATTCGAATGGAGAGGTAGTGAAAGAGGGAGAGGGAGCACGGATATATATAGGGAGGGGGGAAGGAATTTTTGAATTCAATCTTTAAAGAAGGATAAAGAAGTTTTGAAAAGGATAGAAAAAAGATAAGTTGTTAAACTTGAAAGATATGAAAAAGATATAAAAGATATAAAAAATAAGATAAGTAGTATGAAAAAGATTTTAAAGTTCAATAAAAGATATGAACAAGAATTACAACAGATAAGTAAAGATTTGAAAGAATTTGAAAACTAGTTGAAAAAGATATGAGGTTTTGAAAAAATTTTGAAAAGAATTGAAAATATTTTAAATTTGAAATAAATTTGAATTTGAAATATTTGAAAAAGAATTGATTGAAAAGTCATAGGATTTCAAAATTGAAATTTAAAAAGATAGGTTAAATGAAAAAGATAAGGTTTTTGGAAATTACCTCCCTTGCTGTCTTGCTGGCGTTTAATGTAACACCCTAATTAGCCTAAGCTTTACCTCGCATCGTAAAGCAAAGGTTAATCAAAGGTTACGACAGTTCTAAGCTCATACATATAATATATAGAAAGAATTTAATATTATCTAGAAGCCCGATGAAGGATATAGCTCAAAATCAGGATTTAAAAGTGCAAAACGTACTAACGAAGCTACTAACTTGAAGCATAAGATATATTCATAATGTAACAAAAGTATAGAGTATAACACCATAAGAGGCTAGCCACGGCTCGCGGAGTTTAAGCCGGCTAGCTATATACAAACATACCGGATCCAGACAGTAAATTCAGCTTATACAAGTTTTTTTTCTCTCTCAAATACAAGCCTCTAGGCAAAACAAAATATAAAAGTGAGAGACATATAAACAAAATAAAATAAAAGACTCCAAAAAGTATCCATGATCCTCCGCTTTTGTCACCATCCATGCAACTCACCGAGGTGGGTTGTGACCTGCATCTGAAAAATAACAACAGAATATGATGTGAGAATCGGAGGTTCTCAGTATGGTAACACTGCCCAGTGATGTAGGATATAAGACCCCGGGACTCCAAAGGCAATCCTAGACTTCATATTCATTAAGAGATTCATCGTAAAGCTTGACTAAAACATTGAAACATAACTTAAACCATAATATAATAACAGGGTAATGTAAATCTAACTTAGATGATTTCTAACTAGACTAAACACCGTTGTCCCACAGCCTTCACCAACCTACCCTCCGTGCAATCCCGTCGCCACCGCCTACCTAACCTCCTCAGCACCAGACAAACACAGATAATGCAAGCAAGGAAAACACAGGTAATATTCAAATATATAACAAGAAATTCAAGAAGCAAGTATACATATTATACAATTAGGAAAACTCAAGTAATCAAAGCAAATAAGCATATAAGAGATGCATATGATGAATGCCTGTCCTTTGGCTCGTGATATCACTTGTCGGTCCGTAAATGCCAACCTGACACATCCTCTCGGATGTAGACTTTTCTGCCACGCCAGAGATATAGTGCCCTGCACACTCATGCAGCAGCGATCTGCTACGTCAGAGATATAGTGCCCTGCACACTCATGCAGTAGGGAGTCTACTACGCCAGGGATATAGGCCCCGCACACTTCCTGCAGCAGAGAAAGAACCAACCACAACAAATCATGCAGCAGAACAATCTGCCATGCCGGGGATATAGGCCCCACTTACTCTCAACATTCAACAAGTCATGCGACAGAAACGTCTACCACGCTGGAGATATAGGCTCCACATAATCTCAACAATAACGAGTCATGCAGCAGAGAAAATCTGCTACGCCAGGGATATAGGCCCCGCACACTCTCAACATCCATCAAGATCATCATTTCTCTTTGAGTCCTCGACTCATCACAACCACATCAATTTATGATTTCCATTCCGAACTCATAGTTCATCAGTTCCTCAATTTCAGTACCATCCTCCTTTCTCACTCCACCATACCCACCCTCAGTACACCAGAAACCTACACCTCCGTTTGCTAACTTTCTAACGTAAAACCCAAATAAATTCTCCTAAGACTTTTCCCATGTTTCAATGCTCAAGAATAAGCCGAAGAGCCTTAAAATGGTATTATAGAAGCTTACAATCTTGTTGGAAAGGTGAAATAGTTGAAAATAAAATCTAAATTTGAGAAACAGGGCGTGTGCGTACACACAGGGGTATGCGTGCGCACGCCCAGAAGAAGTTTTTAAAAGTGTGCGTACGCATAGAGGTGTGCGTATGCACAGGTACCAAAATTCATAATGTCTGTTCGCTCGCACAACCTGTGCCAGCGCCCTCAACAGACTGACCTTTCCAACGTGTGCGTGCGCACAGGGCTGTGCGTATGCACAGATTGCAATTCCTCATTGGGTATGTGCGCACACAAGCTGTGCTAGCGCTGTGAACAGATTGCCTGCCTCTGCGTGTGTGTACGCACAGGTCTGTGCGTGCGCATAGATCAAAAGTTTCACAGAGGTGTGCATGCGCACAAGGCTATGCGTGCGCACATACCAGAAATCATAAAATTCTGCAACTTTGCAGAATTTCATATTTTTTACACCAATTTTTGAATTATCATAACTTCCTCTTCAAAATTCCAAATTTTACAAACTTTATATCGATTTGAAGGGTTTTCAATAAGCTTTAATTTCATACAATTTTCAACCTATTTTTAAAATTGAGACAAAAGTTATAATCAGACAAAGTTCACTAAAATTTCCTTTTTTTTACCGAAATTTCACCTATACTCATTTTACCAAATTCTCAACCACATCCAACAAAAACAATACCAAACTCCCAATTTTCAACACACCATACCCTCTTGGGTCACAATTTGCCATTCATATCAAACTTTCCACCACACTTCATCATTTTCAAACTCATTTATCAAACATATAACATTACAAACAATTTTTCCACCAATACATTCTCCAATCATCTTTCCATCATCAATTTCAATATCAATCTCCCATATCCAACTACCAACATCAATTTAGCCATTTATCAATCATTCCAAGCCATCAATTACCATTCCAACAACCTCGACATCACATATATCATATCAAACCACTTTTAAATCCACACAATCATTCATCTTCATCATATCAATATTAATCATCATAATTGAACTCAAAATTCCTCAACCCATCATAAACCATCATACATCAATATTCAACACTCAACAACCATTATTTACCAACATAACAATATTAATTCATCATACATCAACAACAACCACTTAAATCCCAACCTATCTTATGGGGCACTAGCCTAAGAGCACAAGCAAGCTCTCAACCCCAAAAGAGCACAAGGGTTTCAAGAGCTCTTACCTTGTCCAACAATTTTGGAAACCAAAACCACAAGCAATCAAGTGCTAGAGTGTACCTAAACACCCAAAACACAAGATTTCACTCAAAACCAAATCCTAAAACTCGAATTTCACAAGGGCACGAAAAATGGGCAGGGAAAATCGAAAAGATTACCACAAAACTTAGATAGAAGTGATGGGCTCAGCAAGAGCTTCGCGTAGCCGCTGACGGCATGCGAATCGGAGCACCGTAGCTCGAGATATCGCAGATTGAAGTTGTAGGTGAATAGTGACTCTTCTCTCTTCTCCATCTTCTCTTTCTCAGCTGGTGTGTTGTGTTTGTGAGTGTGGCGTGTTGAATGGGTTCATTTAATGAACCCTTATATATGTTGGGCTTGGACCCAACTTGGGCCCGATCCAACCCGTTAGCGTTTTTAGCCTGTTTGGTCCAACTTTAGGCCAAACCTTTAAAATTATGCCCAGTTTTCCATTTCTAATATTTTTCTAAGGTTTTCGACCATTTTCACTTTTTCTTGTGTAGCACCGGGCAGACTTGAACCAGTTCAACCGGTTTAACTACTGGTTTATGGTTTTTCATGGTTTTTTGCAGAAAACACATTTTTTGACTCAGAAGAATCCACTGAGTCCAAAAATCATATTTAAATCCCCAAATTATCATTCTAACTTTCCGGAACCTGATTTGGGCATTTAAATTATTCTATTCTAGTTAAACAATTTTTTGTGAACACCTAGAATGGCTACAGAACGTTGTTGCCTCTGCTTGCTGGGCGTTGAACGCCCAGAATGGCACTCGTTCTGGCGTTCAACGCCATACTGCCCTCCTATTTAGGCATTGAACGCCCAGCCAGACTCCTTGGCTGGCGTTCAACGCCAGGCTTGCTACCTCCATGGGTGTTTAAATGCTCAATTTTCACCCTTTTCTAGCATTTAACACCAGAGAGATCCCTTCTCCACGGTGTTTAGCTTTCTGTTCTGTATCATTCTGTCTCTGTTTAAACACTGTTCATGATCACTAACATTAAAACAATAATTAGAAAAACTAATTAAAACAGAAATAATTAGAAAACAATATATGATTAATCATTAGTTTGCCTCCCAACATGCGCTTCTTTAATGACTTTAGCTGGACTTCACTCTACTTAACTTAGTAGCAGTGTTGAGATTCATAGATCAATATCTCCTTCAAGGTAATGCTTGACCTTCTGTCCATTGACAGTGAACCTAGTGTCTGGATCTTTACCTTAAAGTTCTATATGCCCGTAAGGTGATACACTGGTAATCACATACGGTCCCTTCCAACGGGATTTGAGTTTCTCAGGGAATATTTTGAGTCTCGAATTGAAGAGCAGGACCTTCTGTCCTTATTCAAAGACTCTAGAAGATATCTTCTTGTCATGCCACCTTTTTACTTTTTCCTTATAGATCTTTGCATTTTCAAATGCAGCTAAGCGAAATTCATCCAACTCATTTAGTTGGAGCAGCCGTTTTTCTCCTGCTGCTTTAGCATCAAGTTTGAGGAAACTAGTGGCCTAATAGGCCCTGTGTTCTAGTTCCACTGATAAATGACAGGACTTCCCATACACCAGTTGATAAGGTGATGTTCCTATAGGGGTTTTAAAAGCTGTTCTGTATGCCCAAAGAGCATTTCACGCTTTCTAGCCCAATCCTTTCTAGAGGTGCTTACTGTCCTCTCTAGGATTCGCTTTAGTTTTCTATTTGAGACTTCAGCTTGCCCATTTGTCTGGGGATGATACGATTTTGCTAATTTATGGTGAACTCCATAACGGCTTAAGACAGAATCCAGCTGTCTATTGCAGAAATGAGTACCTCCAACACTAATTAGTGTCCTAGGGACACCAAATCTGCTGAAGATATTCTTTTGGAAGAACTTCATTACTACTCTGGTGTCATTAGCGGGTGATGCTATTGCTTCAACCCATTCAAATACATAGTCTACTGCCACAAGGATGTAGGTATTTGAGTATCAAGGTGGGAAGGGTCCCATGAAGTCTATGCCCCATACATCAAATAACTCAATCTCTAGGATCCCTTGCTGAGGCATGTCATGACCATGAGGGAGATTACCAGCTCTCTGGCAACTATCATAGTTACGAACAAACTCTCTAGAATCCTTTGGTGGCCGTCTGCTCTCCTCCAAAGTGTCCTCCATAGTCTGAACCATGGCAATGCCATAGGATTCTCTATGCCTCTTCTTCAGACACACAGCGTCGGATTATCCCATCCGAGCATTTCTTAAAGAGATATGGTTCATCCCACAAGTAGTACTTTGCATCGTGCATGAGTTTCTGGGCTTGCTGCCTGTTAAACTCCATGGGAATGAACCTTATAGCCTTGTAATTTGTAATGTCTACGAACCAAGATGCTGTCTGGATGGCATAGAGTTGCTCATCTGGAAATGTTTCGGAGATGTCAGTGGAGGGAGAAGAAGTCCCTGCTACTGGTTCAATCCTAGACAAGTGGTCAGCCACTTGATTTTTTGTGCCTTTTCTGTCTCTAATTTCTATATCAAACTCTTGTAAGAGTAATACCCATCTTATAAGTTTGGGCTTAGAGTCTTGCTTAGTGAGTAGATCCCTTTGAGCAGCATGGTCAGTATAGATAATGACCTTGGATCCTACTAAGTAGGACCTGAACTTGTCAATGGCATAAACCACTGCAAGTAATTCCTTTTCTATAGTAGTGTAATTCTTTTATGCGTCATTTAGAACACGATTGGCATAATAAATGACGTGCAAAAGCTTGTTATGTCTCTTTCCAAGAATTGTGCCAATGGCATGATCACTGGAATCACACATCAGTTCGAATGGCAAGTCCCAGTTGGGTGCAGAGATAATAGGAGCAGTGACAAGCTTGGATTTCAGGGTTTCAAAGGCATGTAGACGTTGTTGGTCAAAGATGAATAGAATATCAGTGGCTAAGAGATTACACAGGGGTTTTGCGATTTTCGAAAAATCCTTTATGAACCTCCTATAAAATCCTGCATGTCCTAGGAAACTTATGATTGCCTTGACATTAGTAGGTGGTGACAATCGTTCAATCACTTCCACCTTAGCTTGATCTACTTCTATTCCCTTGTTTGAAATCCGATGCCCAAGAATAATACCTTCAATCACCATGAAGTGACATTTTTCCTAGTTTAGAACTAGGTTCGTTTCTCGGCATCTTTTCAGAGCTAGGGCTAAATGATCAAGGCAGGAGTAAAATGAGTCTCCAATGATAGAGAAGTCATCCATGAACACTTCAAGAAACTTCTCTACCATATCAGAGAAGATGGATAGCATACATCTCTAAAAGGTGGTAGGTGCATCGGGCCAAATGGCATTCGCCTGTAGGTAAACATGCCATATGGGCATGTGAATGCTGTCTTCTCTTGATCCTGTGGATCCATTGCTATTTGATTGTACCCGGAATATCCATCCAGAAAATAATAAAATACATGCCCTGCTAGTCTCTCTAGCATTTGGTCGATAAATGGTAAAGGAAAGTGATCCTTCCTGGTGGCATTATTGATCCTTCTGTAGTTAATGCACATGCGCCACCCTGTAACTATCTTTGTAGGAATCAATTTATTCTTTTCATTATGAACCACTGTCATGCCTCCCTTCTTCGGAACAACTTGGACAGGGCTCACCCAGGGGCTATCAGAAATGGGATAAATAATCCCAGCCTCCCAGAGCTTAGTGACTTCCTTCTGCACCACCTCCTTCATGGCTGGATTCAGTCACCTCTATGGTTGCACCATTGGTTTGGCGTTGTCCTCCAACAGGATTTTGTGCATGCATCGGGTCGAGCTAATGCCCTTAAGGTCACTTATAGTCCACCCAAGGGCGGTCTTGTGAGTTTTGAGCACTTTATTTAGTGCTTCTTCTTCCTGTCATTCTAAGGCAGAGTTTATGATCACAGGATAAGTATCTCCATCTCCCAATAATGCATATTTCAAGGAGGATGGTAATGGCTTGAGTTCAAACTTTAGAGGCTTCTCCTTTTCCTTAGGAGTCTCCAGGGGTTCCCTTAACTCAGGCTGGGCATCAGTAAGGATGTCATTCAGCCATTCTTTGAGTCTCGTAGCCATGTTTACTTCTTCCAATAGGGAATTAATGAGGTCAATGATCATGCATTCCTCTGGGGTGTCTGGATGCTGTATGGCTTTTACAGCATTCAGCATGTATTCATCCTCATTGACTCTTAGGGTTACTTCCCCTTTTTGCACATCAATGAGGGTTCTTCCTGTAGCTAGGAAGCGTCTTCCTAGGATAAGGGATGCACTCTTGTGCCCATCCATATTCAACACCACAAAGTTAGTAGAAAAAGTAAAGGGTCCAACCTTAACAATCATATCTTCAATCACTCCTGATGGTATCTTAATAGAACCATCAGCAAGTTGAAGGCATATGTGGGTTGGTTTGACTTCATCTTTCAAGCAAAGCTTCTTTATTAATGAAGCAGGTATTAGGTTGATGCTTGCTCCAGGGTCACATAGAGCTGTCCTTGTGCAAGAATTCCTTAGAGTGCATGATATCATAAAACTTCCAGGATCCTTAAGTTTCTCTGGTAAGTTGTTTCTGTCTCTCTCCAATCCTTCTTATGACTTAAGATGTCCTTCATGAACTTAGCATAAGAAGGTATCTATTCAAGAGCCTCTGCAAAAGGGATCGTGATCTCTAATATTCTGAGATAATCCGCAAAGCGGGCAAACTGTTTATCTTTTTACTCTTGACGGAGTTTCTGAGGAAATGACATCTTAGTCTTATACTCATCAATCTTGGTTGATGAAGGCTGAATGCCATGTGTAATGGAAAGGGGGTTACTAGCTTGCTTAGGAGGGTTGTTATAAATATATGACTGGTCTCCCATGCTTGGGCGTTCAATGCCCTTGTTGCTGCCCCCTTCTTTGCGTTCAATGCCAGGGATACTATTCCCTTTTGGGCATTCAACGCCCTTGTTGTTGTCCCGGATTGGGCATTCAACACGAGGGATGGATACCCCTTCTTTGCGTTGAACGCCAATGACATTCCTCTTTGGGCATTCAATGCCCTCAGAGACGTCTTGGACATCAGTCTGGTGTTCCTCTGTTAGCTTTTCTTCACTTGATCTCCTACTGCACTAAGGTTGGGTGTTTAAGGATTTCCCACTCCTCAATTGAATAGCCAGGCATTCCTCTGTTATCTGCTTAGATAACTGCTGTCTTGTTTGACACAGCTGGGCTACTACATTCCTGTTAGAAGCCTGAGTTTCTCGCAAAGCCTCTTGAAATTCTAGTAGTTGCTGGGCAAGGGCGTGTAGTTGCTGAGTCAATGGGCCATGTTGTTCTGGAGGGTTAGGTTCAGTAGATATTGCCTTAACCTCTCCTTTCATAGAAGTCTTAGCAGATGAGTACAGATGCTGATTAGTGGCAACTGTCTCAATAAGTTCGTGAGCTTCTTTAATGGTCTTTCTCATGTGTATGGAACTACCAACAGAGTGGTCCAGACACATTTTAGCCTTGTCTGAAAGTCCATAATAGAAGATGTCCAACTATACGCATTCTGAAAACATTTCAGTGGGACATTTTCTTAGCATCCTTCTATATCTCACCCAGGAATCATGAAGAGATTCATTATCTCCTTATTTGAAACCTTGGATGTCCAGTCTTAGCTGGGTCAGTTTCCTTGGAGGAAAGTATTGATTTAAAAACTTGTCCACTAGCTGTTTCCAAGTTTTTAAACTAGATCTGTGCTGGTTATCTAACCACCTCTTTGCTTGGTCCTTTACAGCAAAAGGAAAGAGAATAGTCTATAATCATCTTGGTCTACTCCCTCATTGTGTACTGTGTTAGCAATCTTTAAGAAATCTGCCAGAGACTCAGTAGGTTCTTCCTGTGGAAGTCCAGAATACTGGTAGTTTTGCTGCACTAAAATAATGAGTTGAGGGTTTAGTTCAAAACTACTTGCTCTGATGTGAGGTATGCTAATACTTCTTCCATAAAAGTCAGCAGTAGGGTTTGTATAGGACCTCAGAGTTCTTCTGAACTCTTCATTCCCATTTGGGTTCATGATGAAGAAAGGTAGGAGAAGAAGAAGAATTAAGGAATAAGATTATGATTAAAATATTTTTATTTTATTTATTTAATTAAATTAAAAAATAAAGGTTAATTAATTAAAAAAATTTGAAAATTAATTAATAAATTTTCAAAAATAGAAGAGAGAGATAGAAGAGAATTTTCAAAAATAGGAGAGAAAAGAATTAGTTAGGAAGTTTTGAAAAAGAAGAGAGAAAACAAGTAACTAATTAAGAAAGATTTGAAAACAAGAAAAGATTTGAATTTAAAATTTCAAATTTAAAATTTAAATTTTGAATTTGAAACAAGATAAGATAAAGATTTGAAAAAGATTTTATTTTTAAAAATATTTGATTTTGAAATTGAATTTTAAAATTTGAATTTGAAATAAGATAAGATACGATTTTTGAATTTTTAAAGAAAGATAAAAAGATAAGATAGTAATTTGAAAAAGATATGATTTTTGAAAAGATTTTATTTTGAAAAGATTTGAATTTTAAAATTTAAAACCAAGATAAGATAAGATAATGATTTTGAAATTAAAATTTGAAAAACTTGTTGTAATTTTCGAAAATTGCAATAAAAGATAAGAAAAGATATTTTATTTTTTTGATTTTTGAATTTAATGAAGAAAGAGAAAAATAACAAAAAGACACCAAACTTAAAATTTTTAGATCTAAGACACCTAGAATTTGAAAATTGCAAAGAAAAACACAAAGAAACACCAAACATAAAAACTTTAAGATCAAAACAAAAAGAAAAACAAGAACACTTTGAAGATTAAGAAGAACACCAAGAGCAACACTCAAGGAATTCAAAGAAAACAAGAACATGCAAAGGACACCAAACTTAAAATTTTTGAAAACCAAAGATACAATTTTCGAAAATTTAAAAGAAAAGACACAAGAGGACACCAAACTTAAAGATTGACACAAGATTCAAACAAAAGACACTATTTTCAAAAATTTTTAGAAAAAGACTCAAAGAAATTTGAAAATTCAACAAGAACAAAAACAAAGACTCAAACCAAAAATAAAGACTCAATAAAGAAAAGAAAAGGTTTTTGAAAAGAAAATAAAAGACTCAGACAAAATAAAACTAAACCTGTAAAGAAAAGGAAATTTACCTAATCTAAGCAACAAGATAATCCGTCAGTTGTCAAAACTCGAACAATCTCCGACAACAGCGCCAAAAACTTGGTGCACGGAATCCCACACTTCTGCACAACTGAACCAGCAAGTGCACTGGGTTGTCCAAGTAATACCTGAGCGAGTCAGGGTCAATCCCACGAGGATTGTGGTTTGAAGCAAGCTATGGTTTTTTTGTAGATCTTAGTTAGGAGAATAGAAAAGGTAGGTTTGTTGTTTTAAACGCATAAAAGAAAATAAATAGAACGTTACTCAGAAGTTGTGTAAACTGTGATAAGAAGGTGGTTAAGGCTTGGAGATGCTTTGTTCTTCTGGATAACTCTGGTTTTACTGTCTTCTTCAACTATGAATGATTTCTTTTATGGCAGGCTGTATGTGATCAACGCCGGTTGAGAGGTCGCCAATGCTCCTCCAGATCTGAATCCCAGGGTTAGTGTGGATCCATTCTGATTGAGGGTGAAGCTCCTGCAGTCCATTCTCCTTAATGATCCTATTCAAAACGCCACAGACAAGGTCGAATCTTCCGAATTAGAGAATGCTGCGCTTTTGGGTTCTAGCATCTACCACAAAGACTCTAATCTCCCCGTACCTCGGCTGAACTGGTGTTTTGAGAAGTCCCTAACAAAGTTGTGGATGAGCCATTTAAGAGTTGTATAATCAAGCTGGTGGTTCATCATTGTCCGATGAAAAACTCACTCTTAACCCATGTAGAATGAGATAACCTTGTGCCGGTTCAACGCATTCATAATGATGAAGAACGAAGATACATCTTAGAATAGAGAATCAAACACAGATTGAAAGGAAACAGTAATACTTTTATTAATCCATAAAACTCAGCAGAGCTCCTCCGCTCAACCTAGGAGGTTTAGAAATTCATACTGATAGAAAATACAATGATAAATGAAAATATGGCATAAAATACTGAACAAGGGTGATCATTTTCCTTTCAATACTAAACTAATGACTAAGGATTACATAAGAAGGGTAAAACAGTCTTTTAGTGCTAAAATCCACTTCTGGGGCCTACTTGTTGAGTGTTTGGGCTGAGCTTAATTGCGATCCACGTGCTAGGAGGCCTCTAGGGCATTGAACATTGGCTAGGGGGTCCTTTATGGGCCTTGGACGCTTGTCTCTTCTCCTTTGGGCATTGGATGGCAGAATAGGGCAGGAGGCTGGTGTTGAATGCCAGTTTTCAGCCTTCAATTCTAAAGCAAAGCATGAACTATTATACATTTTTAGAAAGCTCTGGATGTTATATTTTCATAGCCGTTAAGAACGCTCCATTTGAACTTTTATAGCTCCAGAAAAGCTCTTTCAAATGCAAGGAGGTGAGATCCAGACAGCATCTGTAGTGCTTTCTCTGTCTCTAAATCAGACTTTTGCTCCAGCTCCTCAATTTCAGCTAGAAAATACCTGAAATTGCATAAAAACACACAATCTCAAAGTAGAATCCAAAAATGTGAATTTTGAACCAAAAACCTATGAAAACTCAATAAAACATAAACAAAACATACTAAAACTATATGAAAATGATGCCAAAAAGCATATAAAATATCCGCTCATCATCAACATTGTAATTAATTAAAACCAAATCCTAATTTCACCAAATTAACAACAGAAATAACACAAATAAACGACATAAAGTCAATGTAATTGAAAAAAACCTATTGACTAAACTCGACTAAAATATTCCAACAACTCAAGCACTCTTAATTTCCTTCTAACAAACCCAACTTAAATATTATTTAATTTATAATTACACTAAATTAATATAAAAAATCCTAATCACAAAACTTTATTGAAAACTTTAATCAATAATTTAATAAAATTCCTAAGAAAAATGACGGCATGGGACACCAATGGTGGCAGCAGCAATGACAATTACAGCAGCAGTGACGATGACGTGCAACAGTGGCAGCATTGGGTGGTGGTGACGATTGCAGTTTGATAGTGGCAGAGTGATGAGAAGGAGAGAGAGAAGAAAACAAGAAAGAGGGAGTTTGCATAAGTGAGGTGGAAGGGTTTCGTGTTTGAATTTTATTCCAAGTTTACTGCCAAATTTACCGGCGAAAACATCCGCTAGTAAGGTGTTCGTCGTTGCCTAAACGCTGTATTTAACTAAACACTGTTACCATTGGAGTTTTTCAACGAAAAATCCAATGCTAATAAAAATAACTTCCACACCTCTATTAACTATCGGAATATATAATTCAACGGTAACTTATTCGAGGGATGAATTTCCACTTATAGTTGTCAGAAAATTCGATGCTAAATCCACCGATAACGTCCGTTGCTAAATCTGAGAATATTTAGCATTTTTCTTGTAGTGAGACAAATTTACAAATATAAATATTTTTTCAGAAATACAATATTCAATTTTGTTTTCACTTTGACTCATGATCTTACAAAGTTTATTAAAGTTGGGTTAGTTGAAAATAGTCATGCATCGCATAATTTCTGAATTTTTTCTCATCCAAATTTGAACTATGTCATTGAGTATATTAGTATGATGATCATCATGGTTTCGTCACGACACCAATACGATAAAAGCTGTAGCAATTCAATAATTAATATAAGAGATGGACCAGATTATTAAAGTAATAAGGGAAATAGCATTTATATGCGCGCGTAAAATTTATAAGATGTGATTATTTCGAGGAAATATATTTATATAGCCCAAGTGGGAGATCGTTAGAAAATTATTATTTATTAATTAATTTATGGGCAATGCATATTAATTATGATCGCAAATTAAGTTATTTCATATTATATGACTTATATAACGGTGATATCATTTATTATCATAAATGTTGAATTAAATAAGTTATTATTAATTTTGATTTAGAATTAAATGAGAATAAAATCAGAAACACTATTTTATTTGGGTTTTAAAGTTAATGGGTGCCATACTCATAAATAGTGACTTTAGGGTTTTGGTTCCCAAAAAACACATAAAAGCTATCTTTGTAGCTCTTTTTTCATCAGAGGAGTTACGATTCAGCCCTGTCAGGTATACAAAAGGCATTGGTTAAGAAAAACCAAAGTACCAAACTTTTGATTGAGGAAGATCAAAGAACTAAACTCTCTCAATTATATTCACAAATTCGGATACGCTTTGCCACTCTCAACTCTCTTTCATATTGATTTAATATGAATGGTCATGGGATTAAGGGATCTTAAAATTTTCAATAGGCAGTTGTGGTGATTATAGGGTCTGGGATGGTGGTGTCTCACTACAAGAAAAACGCATAATACCATTAAATTTAATGTTGGATTTACTATTGGACATTAGCGGCAGGTTTACCGGTGGATTTGGCAATAAATTCATTAGGTAAAAATTACTGTCGAATTCGGTTTTCTGATAATAAATTTGCTAGTAATAATTGGAGGGAAAAAAAGGAAACATTGGCGCGATCATTACCGTCGGATTTACCGAGGGATTTATCTACCGGTAATTTGAATTAGTGGAACGTTGCATTTTGGTCATTCACAAAGTGTTATCGTCGAACAAACCACCTCCGACAGCCCCTCCACCAGCGTCGGACACCACCAACAATGTTCAAACATTGCGTGGACTCCTTGTGCCGCCATTTTCGTCGCCGCCACTACTTCCGCCGCCATTGCTACCATCGTTGTCGCCGCTATTTCCTATGTCGCCGGAACCGCCTTCTTTCTCCCTTCAAGTATATTGTCCTTCTCCTTGTATCTACTTTTTCTTAATTTATTTTAAAAAAACCCTAATGCCTCCCTGTCGTTTGGTTACTGCCGCTGCCACTTCGTCGTCTATGCTACCACCACGCTAGAAAAGTCCTCTGCGCCATTATTGTCTCCAGGTAACTCACCAATCAGTTTTGGTTAGTTAAACCTTAAATCCTATTTTATCTAATTTTAATTTGTTTTGTATTAGAAAATTTATAATTAGGATGTTTGTATTAGAGATATAACTATTTTTCATATTTAGTTCATGTATTAGTTTAAATTTAGGGTGTTTTAATTTTGTTTTGATTTAAGATTTTTTTAAATTTTGTTTTGATGATTCTATGTTTGAAACTTTGTTTGTGATTTTGATTTTGAATTTTATTTTGATGATTCTATGTTTATTGTTCTAATTTCTATTTATTATTTTGATTTCTGTTTATTGTTCTGCAAGTGTAAGATCCCCAACTGCATTGTTCTAATTTCTGTTCTGGTGTTGTTTAAGTTAATTTTTTCTAAGTTACACTACAAGACTTTTGTTTATTTGTGGCAGTTTTTTCTCTTATTTGTGGAGGTTTATAACCACCACCAAATAGTTTGTGGGAGTTTCTAAAATCCCCAAAATTTGAGGTGCCATGAGGTCTTTTATGGAGGTTTTTAAAAACCTCCATAATCTATTCAATGGGGGAGCAGGCGGTTGAGTGTGTTTAGTGGGGTTTTATATTGGACTTTTGTGACGTTTTTAAATAACTTTTGTGGCAGTTAAAAATCTCCACAAATTGATTTTTTAATTTAACAAAAATTAACTATTTTATGACATTTTCAAACCTCCACAAACCTTATAATTATTTATTTATTTTTAATTTTAAATCATTCATTAATCTCATCTCATTTACATATTCTCAAATTAGAAATTTATTTTTAATATCAAAATTTAAAAATTAAATATTTTATAACATAATTCCTCAATATAAGACATAACTTTATGTAAAAAATTTCTCAATGTCAATAGTTCTAAACATAATTACATATGGTATTGTTCTTCATAACTATTATTGTTTTTCTTTAAAAAGTAAAATAAAACAACAACTTCAATATTTCAATATAATCTAATTACATAAAAGTATCAAAATGAAAATATAAATGCAATCTCAAAAGACCTTTAGGGGGTATTTTATATTCATGAACTAAAGCAGAGAATGCATCTGGTGAACCTTGAAACTCATACATGCACAATTATGCAAGCATTTTCAATGTTTGCAACCCTAACTTCATATAACCATGAAAACAAATTTGATAGATTAACAAGTTAGACTCTAGAGAAAAATTTAATCACAGCTAATACAATGATAGAAAAAAGTTCAATTTTAAAATATCCTATTCATCCTCACGAGCCCTGACTGATTTCAACATATAGCTTATGGATTTATGACATCAACTACCAAATGCAAGTTTACCACATGTCCTCATGAATTGTCAAAAAATTACTGCCTCTTTAACTCATTACCCATCATGGCTACAAACGTTCATCATTACCAATATCACTGGGATTTAAATTTGAAAAATCAGGAGAGGACAAGTAACTTATTACTACAAGACACGTTTGTGTAACACCCATGTTGCCATAGAATGAAAACATAAGAGATAGGTGTGAGAGGCAAAAATATGCAGACCTGGCTGTGCATCCAGCTCAATAACATGCAGCTTCAATATAATTTGACCAGCATTAAGTGTCTTTGAGGCAAAAGATATCAAAACTAAAGGATTATCATTTCCAGGAACCTGTCTAAAAGAAAAATTAGATTTCATCCAACACATAGCAGTCAAAGTACGCAATTATTCAGGTGATTAATAAATAAGTGCAGGAGCGCATAATCATATCAAATCTCACCTTAAATTGAGAAAAGCATGCAGCATAAGCTTCAAGAGCCTGACTACACTTCTGATCCACGGAGTAAAGTTGCATGTTTTCCTTCACCAATTGTGGCCTCTATGATAAAACAACAGCAAGCACAAATAAAGTAGATCAGGCTTGTAAACATCACAATAACAAGATAATAATTGAGGTACAATTATACACAGATAATCCCAGCAATAATACATAGAAAGACAAGAAAATATGAGCTAAAAAAACTATGGCATAGTTGAAATGTATTCCACCTGACCTAATAATCTAATATAGTAGGCATCAGAAATATACCTCCAGTGAACCAGGAGTAATGCCAATCAAGACCAACCATTTTTCTGTAGGATCGCATTAGTAATTAATTATCTGGTTGTTGGCTAAATTGGCAGTACTCTCAAACATCTTTACAGGCTCAGATTCACTTGCAAGTTACATTGATTTTTATTTTTATTTTTGACAAAAAAACAATTTTATTTAGATGAGGAGCAGGATAAAATAAAATAGGGGATAAGAAATCCCCTATACAAAAGCCAAATCATAAAACAAAATATTTATCTAAAAGCATAGCCTTCTAATCTCTGAATATGAGGGAACTCTCCTATAAAGATCATGATTTTTACACCAACTAGATACTAGCGTCTAATTCTATCCCATAAAACATGCTAGTCAATAACTTTCAAATAAGCTACAAGCACAATAAGTGAGAATATACATACATGGAAAGTATAGAAGGGCCAAAGTATTAAGGTTAAACATATTACTGTTATTCACCTTCAATTGACCAATGGTATACAAAGGTCTGTGTCACAAGCTCTGCCTCTGCCTCTGCCTCTGCTATTATTATTAGTGGCTATCTTTCCATATGAAATCTGCTCCAATAATAAATACTATTAATTAATAACATCATCAGCCTTTGGTAAAATGTCAAGCACATAATAAATAAAAATCTTAAAGTGTTATCTTTGGTAAAATTTTGTACAAATTTTCATTCAAACATATCTCTTGCCAAGTTAGTAGCTACATTATCTTCACATCCCTTTCAATGTGTTACAAGATGAAAGTATTTATTGTTGAGAAAGTGTTTAATACAAGATGAAAATCAAGAATTCACATTGTGATTGTTGAGAACGTGAACAAAGAAAGCATGTAAAGATTTATATATTTTAAATTTTAAATTAGCTTCCTGACAAGCTAGTAGGATTTGCTTACAAGCTCAATATCTTGGCGTGAAACTTTCTTGCTATCATTAATTGTAGCAGATGCTGATCCTGAATATGCAATGAGAGCATCAGTTGTATGATTGTTCAGTGATGCACCACTATTTCATAGTATATTTTGTGCTTAATTGAGTGGATTTTATCCACTAAACTCATACTTATTCATATAATTCGCATGTTTTGCATTTTCCTTCCAAATTCTGTGCCTTGATTGAAAATATGTTTCTTTGGCCTTAAATTACTAATCTTAATCCTCTCGTATTACCATTCGATGCCGTGATATATGTGTTAAGTGATTTCAGGGTTTATAGGGCAGGAATGACTTAGAGAATGGAAAGGAAGCATGCAAAAGTGGAAGGAATACAAGAAATTGAAGGAATTGCTAAGCTGTCAAGCCTAACCTCTTCGGACTAAATCAATCATAACTTAGCTACAGAGGTCCAAATGAGGCGGTTCTAGTTGCGTTGGAAAGCTAACATCCGGGGCTTCGAAATGATATATAATTCGCCATAGTTGCCATGCTGTTAGGTGACGCGCACGCGTGCATTACGCGTACGCGTGACCGTGTGAAAGTTCAACGACGCGTACGCGTGGGCGACGCGTACGCGTGACATGCGCTCCTTGCAGAAAATGCTGAAGACACTGGGGGCGATATTTGGCCAAGTTTGGACCCAATTTTTGGCCCAAAAAATACATATTAGAGGCTACAGAGTGAGGAAATCATCATCAATTCATACATACAACTTTCATTCACAAGAATTTTAGGTTTTAGATGTAGTTTTCTAGAGAGAGAGGCTCTCTCCTCTTTCTAGGTTTTAGGATTTTTAGTTTTAGTTCCTCTCAATTTCAGATTTCTATCTTAGTTTAATTTAGTTTCTTCTACTCTTATTAGTTCTAGAACTCTATTTTACTTATTCCTCTTGTTGATTTATTTATTCTCCAATTTGGTTTATGAACTCCATGTTAGATTTAATTTTCTATTTAATGCAATTTGAGGTATTTCATATTTATTGCTTCTTGCTTTATTGTTATCATTGATGCTTACAATTATTGGTTGTTTAGATTTATTATCTCTTGTTGCTTTTCTATGCTTTTATGTTGTGCCTTTCAAGTGTTTGATAAAATGCTTGGTTGGATTTTAAGTTAGATTTTTATACTTTTAGCTTGAATTGAGTAATTGGAGACTCCTGAGTTAACAAACTCCTTTGTTGATTGATAATTGAAAGTTGCTAATTGACTTGAATTCCACTAACTCTAGTATTTCCTTGGGAGTTGACTAGGACTTGAGGATTCATATTGATTTATCCATTTGACTTACCTTCATAGTTAGAGGTTAACCAAGTGGGAGCAATGGACAATTGATATTACAATTGATAAGGATAGCTAGGATAGGACTTCTAATTCTCATACCTTGCCAAGAGTTTTCTTAATTATTAGTTTATTTTCTTATCATTTACATTCCTTGTTCAACCCTTCAAAAATCCAAAAAGATACTTTTTCATAACCAATAATAACTATACTTCCCTGCAATTCCTTGAGATACGACCCGAGGTTTAAATACTTCGATTTATTTTTATTGGGTTTGCTTTAGTGACAAATAATTTTTTTTGTATGAAAGGATTCTTGTTGGTTTAGAAACTATACTTGCAACGGGAATTTATTTGTAAATTCTTTACTAGCAAAAATCCGTTCATCATTCAGTTATTAAAATTATAACATGCAAAGAGAGCATCAGTTAGTTTTCAATAGAGAGAACACATTTCACTAATCACATGTTGACGACCAGAAAAAGATAGTTTCATCATTAATTTACAAAACTGAAGGGAGAATATAGTTTGCATACCTATGACTAGCTGTCTCAACATAATGTGTCTCTGGTACAGTAGGAAGTGATGGGTTTTCATAATAATTTCTTCCCATACTTTCCACATCTGCTTTGTTTACCAAATTCGGTGTTGCAACCAAGTCATGTAACTAACATAAAATAATCACAAATCTTATATTCATATTAGAACCAGTAGCACATTAACTCATAAAAAATAGAATTATGAGGGGATGTTCTCAGCCATTAAGGTCACTAAAAGAAATTAAATCCAAAGCAAATGTTAATTTAGCTTTTGGAAAGAAGATAATAAAGACTAACCCTGACTGATTTTTCCATTTTACTTCATCAAATGGCTCTTCCACAATATGGTTAGTTGTTTCTTCATCAACAACAACTTTTTCAGATTCCGAGGATGCTGGAATCAATTCACCAATATCAGAATCAACATTAGCAGTGAGGTTGATTGCTGATTTATCTACATCAACATTATCAGAATGAACACCTGCAGCAAGGCTATTTGCTACTTTATCTACATCCACAACATGGTGAGTTGTTTCTTCATCATCAATAACTTGTTTAGGCTCTAAAGAAGTAGATACTGATATCATAATCATATTCTATAAAATAGGACCAAAATTGATATATTAAGCAAATAAACCACTATTAGTCTTCTTGAGAGAGATACCAAAGAAGAAGAATATGGTGGTACCTACCGCATGAGCAATACTTAATAGGACTTCATGTGAAGCTCTGCCAGTATGAACTTTCTTCAAAGCATCAGATGTTAAAGCAAAATGAGGTCCACCACAGATGAATTTACCAAAGCGTAAAAATGGTACAACGAAACTGAAATGCCAAATGAATATCCATAATTCTCACTATAAAAGAATCAAGATAGACTTGCATGTATAAGAAACTACAAAACAACTTCAATGATCAATTATCCTGTATGTAGGGGTAGCATCAGGATACAACAATATTTCAGCAAAAAATTCATCGTCACAGATACTGTACAGTCTTGCACAGGTCAAAAATATAGAACTAAACAGTTAACAGAGAAAACCAAAGAACAGTACCATTCCAAAATGCACATAAAATGAAACTCATGCATGCAATTTGTCACCTGCAGGAAGGGTGAAAGAAACCAGCATGATCAAAAGAGTCAAACAACAATCATCCAAAGAAATGAACACGTGATAAAAAAAATTAAGGTCATACGGTGGAAGAATCACTGTCACAGAAGGCTTCAAGACAGATGCTGCAAGCATCATCACAAGCATCCTGAATTCCACCCTCCACAAAAGCAGCAGCTGAAGTCAAATGTGCCTTAGACTTGTTGATATCTTGAATCCTAGGAGATCCCTACAAGAACAACAACCTCCAAAAAATCCCCAAAATCAGAACACAACTAATAAAAAAATATATGAAACACATAAAGCTCCCCCACCCTCAAAATAGATTAAACATCAGATAAGAACTATGAATAAGCAACCGCACCAGCACACAACATAGCAATCTCAAATTCAAACGAATCAAATAATTCTCAGAAGCAATCGAATCAAATTGAGGATCGGAGCTAAATTCTAAATAGTAAAGTTGTTAAGACAAGTAACAAATGTTCTCCTTTTTGTTTGCAACCGAATAATCAGAGAAATCGGGAAAATCTAATATGGTGTTACCTCCATAACAAATTTCAAGCAAGATTATTGGATGCAGATGCTGCTAAATCGAGATGCAAGTAAGAGAAACCCTAGCCGCTTCCTCCGAATTAGAGAGAGAGAGAGAGAGAGAGAGAGAAAGAGAGAGAGAGAGAGAGAGAGAATTATTCTGCCAAAACTTAAAATCTATTAGCATGAAACAAAACAGCTTCAATGATCAATTATCATGTCTTCCCTGCCACGTTTCCAATACTCCTTATCAACACAAATGAAAAATAATAAAAAAAATACAGAACAAGAGGGGATACCAGTGAAAAAGTTGCAGCAAAACTGAGGAGGCAAAACAGAGAAGAAATTTATTGTTAACAAAGAAGAAATATGAGCAAATTAATAGGGAAGAAGAAGAAAAAGAAGTACCAGCGATACTTCAAAGGAGAAATTGGAGTGAGAGGAAGCGGCGTTGAAGAAGAAGCTCGGGAGTGAACATATCTGAAAACGTGTTGTCCCACAGCAACTATGGTGGTATCGACGGCTGAAACTGTGGCGGCAACGGCGGCGAAAATTGCGGTGGCAACAGTGACAGCAACGACAATATCGAGAGACAGATCTGAAAACGCGTTGATAAAATCGGTGGCTCAATTCAAAAGCTTTCTACAGCAACGGACACAGCATTTGTAATGGTGCCGCCGGCGAAAACGGCAGTGAAAATGGTGGTAGAGAATTTAGGGTTTTATCGACGTTCTCTCCTCTGCTAACCACTCTCTCATTTCTACGAAAATAAGAAATGTTTTGGAGGGAGAATTTTGTATTTTAATTCTATATTAATTATTAGTGGAGGTTTCCTAAATTGGCATAAATAAAATGTATTATAGAGGTTTTTAGAAACCTCCATTAAAATACTCCCAAAATTAAATATTAATCTTGTAATGTTGATTAGTTAATTCTTGTTCATTGTCAGAGTTAATATTTACTTGTTTATTTTCGTAGTTAATTTAGACTTATTGTTTATTGTTGTTAATTTTGTAAGTTTATTATTGTATAAGTTAATTATTTTCTGAGTTAATTAGTTGATTGTTGTTAATTATCTGAGTTATTCTTAACTTGTTTATTTTCTGAGTTAATTATTGGCTTATTGTTTATTGTTGTTAATTTTCTAAGTTTATTATTATCTGAGTTAATTATTTTTTAAATTAATTAGTATGGT
>NC_029794.2:90682517-90693816 GCF_000816755.2 Arachis ipaensis
GTTGGATTATGATCGGTTAAATCCGCTGATAGTTATTAATTAAATTATTAATTAATAACATATTACTATCGGATTTTTTTCGATAAATTCGATAATAATTAGCGGCAAGAAAAATTCGCCGATAAATAATTACCGACGAAATTTTTACCGTTGGATTTATTTTATTAGTAAACATATTATCGACAAATTTTTTTGATAAATCTGCTGGTAAATCTGATGCTACTCAGCATTTTTTTTTGTAGTGTCTGAAGAATGTAGGATGAGGATTGAGGAGTGCTGATGGTGATAACGATGAGGAAGATAATAGTGATGATCATATGATGATGATGTTAAGGATGATGAAGATCATGATATAAGGAAGGTTAAAATTGAAAAAAAAATATTTGACCAAAAGTTAATTATCAAAAATTAGTTATAAGGAAATATTGAAATTTGTTTGAAATATTAGGGATAAATTGAAACAAATTAAATATTAAAATTTTCTTAAAAAATTAAAAAATATTAGAGATAAAAAATTATATTTATTAAAAAATAATAGTATAAAATAAATTAAAAAAGAAAACAAACTAAGCAAATAAAAAAAATCTATGTAATTTTCACTCAAATTCAAGAAAAAATTTGACGTGATAGAGTGTATTAATATATAACTATTTATTTGTTTTCTCTAATCAATTATAACTTTTAGACAAATGGTATCTTGAAAATATATAAAAATATTTATAACATAAGATTTAGTTTATTTGTGATGTTATCATTTTGTAGAATATAGTAATAATGACTTTCCATTGGATATGCTTAATTACTACTACACGTGAAAATAAAGAGGGTGAAACGAAACGTAGTGGAGGATACACTACCTGTCTACCTCTGCCCTCATTTAGCATTTTTAGCATTTTTGGTGTGTAGGCTAGGAACTACTGATTTTGCTTAATGTTTATCCCTATACTCAACATCACGTCAAAAATATATAATTATTAATTAGTTATTACTTGGTGAGAAAGTATAAGGAGCTAATGGAATATTTGTACAATAAGTACAATAGAGGTTTAGAGAGTATTAGAGATATAACCATTAGTATTACCTTTTTCTATCAGCTAAAGTTTTTGGGATGAGTGGTATCATGACATGGTATTAGAGCTCTAGATCCAAAATGTCAAGAGTTTGATCCTTGGTGAACCCGAAAATCAGTTTAAGTTTTTGGAAAGATATTTATTATTCCTAGTACTCGAATGGTTATTCAAGATAATATAGGGGATATTTATTTTGTAACTCATATAGCTCATTATACACATTGTATTGTGTCCATCATCATTCGTATTGTTAATGTTCAGAAGTCACAACAATAAAAACGTGGTGCGCTTTGAAGAAATAAATAAATAAAGAATATATATATATATATCTAGATTTTATGCGTATCGACTGAATTTTACATTGTCCTGATGACCTTTTGATTGTTGATTTCTATCGAGAAAAATCATATATAATATCATGGTTATAGCACATGTAAATGAGGATAAATGTGTGGAAAAGAAAAATTTTATCGCAAATAATATGATGAATGGCGATTCACAGGTTGACAACCTTTTTATGGACAATTATTTTAACCATGCTTGAAGTCCCTGTCAATCTATTACATTCATTCAAAAATAACTTTCTGATTTTAAACGTGCATATAAATTAAGAAAACATTAGAGATTCTTGCAACAATATTATCACTATGAAAAATAAAATACATTATTAAAAAAGGTGAAGGTCCTTTAAACCTTAAAAAATGTATATGCCTGAGTTTAAGGGTTTGGGTTGTCTCTCGTCGAGAGAACATATAAATTGATTGTGGAAACAAGGAAATTTTAAAGGCAAGAAAGTAAATTTAAAAAGACAACTTAACGATGGAATTTAAAATTGAAAATTAGAGTAATTAACAAATAAACTAGAGGAAATTAAACTAAGCTTGGCTTAGATATACTTCCTAAAGTCATCTATCATCGCTACTTTATTTATGTTAATAAATTAAAGTGAATTATCCCCAACAAGTCAATCACCAAATGGTAATAGTTATTATAGAGTTTCTTGATTAATAAACAAAGTCCTAATTACTTAACCATAATCATGTGGGAAGTCAATTGAATTCAAGTCAATCTAATTAAATCAATTCACCAAATTCAATCACATATACATACTACTAAACGGAGGATATTCTAGTAAGTTAAAGTACGTATATTAACTAGAAAAGTTTACAAGGTTTTTGATCCTAATTCAACACAAAGTCCTAACTATTCATCCATAAATAAAATAGAAAGTGGGTTAGAGTTAAGTCAATTAGGTCAATTTAACCACTTTGATTGCAATCAAGTAAGTCCAGATAACTTATATAAGACTAACCTAGGTCATATGCATATATATGCCAAGAAACTAAATTAAACAACTTTAAATTTAAGCTAGGCATTTCATCAACACTTAGTGTGGATAAATAAACATAAACATACAATTAATCGAATTGTAATTCTAATATCACCAAATTTGCAACAAACATGAAACTTTCAAGAAATATAAATTAACAATACCCAAAAAAATCATTCATTAAACTTAAATCAAAGTTTCAAACATAAAGCATTCATAACATTAATTGAAATAACATGAAAAGAGATTTCAAATCATAAACAAAACGAAGAAGATCAAACTTAGAAGTTTAAAATCTTAAATTCTTGAAGATATATCAAATGAAAACTTACCTAAACTACAATAAAAAACCTAAACCTAAACCTAACCCTATTTCTATAGATAGGAAAAAGCTTCTATATCTAAAAAACTAACTTAAAAACATAAATGAACCTAATACTAACTCTCCTCCTAGCCCCTTTTGATTTTCTTCCTTTTATCCTTGAAATTTTGATGTACTAGGAGTTTTTTTGCGGCCCAAAACGCGAGCTACGTACTTCATTAAACATGGCATGTGCGGTATGATTCACATACACGAAAAACTACAGACATATGGATATCATTTCGAAGTCTTGGATGTTAGATTTTTAATGCCACTAAAGCCTCCTAATTTAGACCTTTATAGCTCAAGTCATTATCAAACTAGTGCGAAGAGGTCAGGATTGTCATCATCCGAAACATTCTTGGAAAAAATTGATGACATGTCATCATGTCATATTTTTTCTATGCTTTTTCATACAAAAAATTGATAATTAGTGCTTAAATATTGAATGCTTTTGTGCTTAAATGGTATATTTCTTTGATCTTTTGATTTTATAAATCTTGTAAGAAATAAGTGAAAAAAGAAGCAAAAAAGCACAAATTAAGCTCAAAAAGAGGAAAGAAAAATTTTGGAGCACACTTTGAAGTTTGAGCACGTTTTAGAACCTTAGGCCACGCTTTTAAAAGCGTGACCCATGACCATGAAACCTTGGCATTAGTAACATGATACATATGCCTTAATGCCTTATGCATGCATTATCATGAATTAATAACTAAAGCATGCATGCATTCAGGGACGGTTCTACGTACACTGGTGTGGGGGCAAGCGCCCCCACTACAATTTAGAATTTTTTTAGTAGTATATGATAATAATATTTATTTGCCCCATTAGATTATTAAATTTGACCCCACAATAATTTTTTACTCAACTTTTGGTACTTAATCGTCAATTTAAACATTTTATATTAGAAATTCTTTAAAATAATCAATTCTCAAATTTAAACGAAATTAGTATTCTTTTTTAAAAATCAACTCAAAAGAATATTATTTATCTTCTTTTCAAATTAGCTTTAATTTTTGCATAGCAACTGTATTAATTGAAAGAACTTTTTTAACTATAAATATCAATAAGAGTCGACTTCTAATTGTGTTAGGAAGTGAATTTTTAAATAATTATTTAGTAATATATATAAAAAGAAAGAAATTTTGATGATAGTGTTATTAAAATATAAAACCTAAAATAATAGAATTTTAAATTATATATTATTATTATTTAAATTACTATTTTAGTATTGTAATTTATATATTAGATATTTTGAAGACTAATCATATTTTACAATAATAAAATATAATCATAACAATAATCATGTTATATGTACATAAAAAATAATTATTTGTATAAAATATATATTAAAATATAAAATACACATTAAAAATAAGTTAAACAATACATATATTTATACACAAATATATAATGATTAATAGATAATTTAATATTTAATTTTTTATATATAAATATTATTTTTATTATAAAAATTATTATAATGTTATATAAATTTTGCTCCCACTATCAAAATTTTCTGGATCCGTCACTGCATGCATTTAAATTATTAATGCCTTATACATGCATCATCATGAATTAATAACTAAAGCATGCATGCATTTAATTATTAAAGCCAATGAACCAAGGCGTTAAATGAATAAACGCTAACGTTCATTAATTGGCATTGCTAATAAAGCCAATGAATGCATGCATGTAATATTATTAAATCAATCATTTGCCAAGGTGTTAATGAAAGCATGCATGCATTTAATTATTATGCCAATTAAGAATGAAATGAATGAATGCAACGCTACGTAATTGGCATTATTAATTAATGAAGCCAATGAAAGCATGCATGAAACATTTATTACTAATTGGCAAATCAAGCTTTACGTTGGCATTATTAAGTAATATAATTAAAGCATGCATTTAATTATTAATGCCAAATGAATGAAATGAAAGCAAAGTTAAAGCAAGGAAGCAACGTTCATTAAGCAAGAGAGCACTAGCATTCATTAAACAATGAGCGTTCACTTTGGAAGTGAACTTGTCGTTCACTTTCTTACCTTTTGCGTGAATTTCAAGTTGGGAGAGAAAGCTCGTGTTGGCCATACACACTAGGAACGCTCAAATACTCAGTGTAGTGTTCACTAAGTGAACGTTGGGCAAGGAAACATGCGCACCAAAGGCATGCTGAAGGAGTGAACGGGGCGTTCACTTTTCCAACTGAACACTCCACTGGAAGGAGAACCAAGCCAACCTTGACCCACTTATTCAAGGCCAAATCCAAACCAACAAAAGCCCCAAAGCAAGCAGAGCTCAATATCATCACTCAAAGACACAAGAGATAGTTAGAATAGGAATTTCATTTGAATTGTAATTTGTTTTCAATTTCAATTTCATTTTCATTTTGTAAAGCCTATATAAAGACATCAATTTCATTTCATTAGGAAGGGGAATTGGGCAGGCTCTACTAGAGAGCAATAGGAGTAGGAGTAGAATTAGAATAGAAGTCTCCCTCTTAATACACTTTTATTTTTTTGCACTCTACATTTCAGAATTCAATTTAGCTTTATGCAATTTCCATTTTTCTGCTACAATTTTCTCTTCTGCTACAATTTCCTTTTCTGCAAATTTTCCTTTCCGCAATTATACACTTCAATTTACATTGAGCTTGAATTTAAATATTCTGTTCCATTTGCTTTCAATTTAATTTCATGCAATTTAATTCTTCTGCAAATGTTTTGCATTTTACATTTCTGTTCATGATTCAATCTGATTTACTCTTCCTGCAAGTTTAATTTTCTGCAATTGCTATAAGTCATGATTTACTACTTCATTTAATTCCCTGCACCCAATTTCCTTTACATTTACTGTAATTTACGTTTCTTGCTCTTTAAGTTTCTGCCCAATTTACTTTCTGCAATTTAAATTCATTGTAATTTACTTTCTGCTGTTCAATTTCACCCAATTCACCAATGTTAGCTTGACTAAACTAATCACCTCACTAAAGTTGCTCGATCCATCAATCCCTGTGGAATCGACCTCACTTCTTGTGAGTTTTACTACTTGATGCAATCCGGTACACTTGCCGGTGAGTTTGTGTGGAAATCTAATTTTCACTCATCGAAAATACTTGGTTGTGAATTAAACTTGGAATCATTGTGAGTTGGAAAAAAGAACTAATATAAAATTTGAAGAGCTCAATTTCTTCTTTCTAATGACCCCAGGTTTGATCCAATATGATAACTATTGCTCCTTCGACGCACTTTTTGTTAAACAATGTCCTATATTACAACACGAAAATTCATACAAAATTTACCATGGGCACCGTTGGATAGCAAACCAATTATACTCAAAACAAAGGCAAAATTTATTCAAATTATCAATTATTATAATTGGAGGATCGAATTCAAAACCAACTGAAATTGCATGAAAAATAAAAAAACTTGATTCAAACTTAATGCATGAATTTTTCTACTTAATAAACTGGATTCTATCACTAGCCAAGTTAGCCTTTAAAAATACCACAATTCAAGTATTAGTGCTTTTTAGAAAATATAAGATTTTTGGAAGCAATACCAGAATGACAACATTAATATCACTCTGGTGCGCAGAAATCGTGACGGTTCCATTCCTTGGTAACGGTGCTAAAAACTCAATACGCACGTTCATGATTTCAGTTTTTTGTCACAACTTCGCACAACTAACCAGCAAGTGCACTGGGTCATCCAAGTAATAAACCTTACGTGAGTAAGGGTCGATCCCACGGAGATTGTCGGCTTGAAGCAAGCTATGGTCACCTTGTAAATCTCAGTCAGGCGGATTCAATTGATTATGGAGATTTAGTAATTAAAAGATAAATAAAATATAAAATAAAGATAGGCGATACTTATGTAATTCATCGGTGAGAATTTCAGATAAGCGTATAGAGATGCATTCGTTCCTCCTGAACCTCTGTTTTCCTATTGTCTTCATCCAACCATTCATACTCCTTTCTATGGCAAGCTGTATGTTAGGCATCACCGTTGTCAATGGATACATCCTATCCTTTCAGTAAAAATGGTCCAATGCACTGTCACTGCATGGCTAATCATCTGTCGGTTCTCGATCATACTGGAATAGGATCCATTGATCCTTTTGCGTCTGTCACTACGCGTAGCACTCGCGAGTTTGAAGCTCGTCACAGCCATCCCTTCTCAGATCCTACTCGGAATACCACAGACAAGGTTTAGACTTTCTGGATCTCAAGAATGGCCGTCCATGGATTCTAACTTATACCACGAAGACTCTGATTAAGGAATCCTAGAGATATTCATTCAATCTAAGGTAGAACGGAAGTGGTTGTCAGGCATGCGTTCATAGTTGGGAATGATGATGACTGTCACGATCATCACATTCATATTGAGGTGTGAATGAATATCTTAGAATCGGAATAAGCTTGAATTGAATAGAAAAACAATAGTACTTTGTATTAATTCGTGAGGAACAGCAGAGCTCCACACCTTAGTCTATGGTGTGTAGAAACTCTACCGTTGAAAATACATAAGTGATGAAGGTTCAGGCATGGCCGAATGGCCAGCCCCCAAACGTGATCAAAGGATCAAAAGACAATCCAAAGATATCCAAAGATGTAAATACAATAGTAAAAAGTCCTATTTATGCTAAACTAGTTACTAGGGTTTATAGAAATGAGTAAATGATGCAGAAATCCACTTCCGGGGCCCACTTGGTGTGTGCTTGGACTGAGCATTGAGCTTTACACGTGTAGAGGCTTCTCTTGGAGTTGAACGCCAGCTTGTAACCTATTTCTGGTGTTTAACTCCTCTTTGCAACCTGTTTTTGGCGTTTAACTCCAGAATGCAGCATGGAACTGGCATTAAACGCCAGTTTGCGTCATCTAAACTCGGGAAACGTATAGACTATTATATATTGCTGGAAAGCCCTGGATGTCTACTTTCCAACGCAATTGAGAGCACACCATTTGGAGTTCTGTAGCTCCCGAAAATCCACTTTGAGTGCAGGGAGGTCAGAATCCAACAACATCTGCAGTCCTTTTTCAACCTCTGAATCTGATTTTTGCTGAAGTTCCTCAATTTCAGCCAGAAAATATCTGAAATCACAGAAAAACACAAAAACTCATAGTAAAGTCCAGAAATGTGAATTTTATTTAAAAACTAATAAAAATATACTAAAAACTAACTAAATCATACTAAAAACTATGTAAAAATAATGCCAAAAAGCGTATAATTTATCCGCTCATCACAACACCAAACTTAAATTGTTGCTTGTCCCCAAGCAAATGAAAATCAAATAGGATAGAAAGAAGAGAATATACTATAAATTCCAAAATATCAATGAAACTTAGCTCCAATCAGATGAGCAGGACTTGTAGCTTTTTTCCTCTTGAATAGTTTTGGCATCTCACTTTATCCATTGAAGTTCAGAATGATTGGCATCTATAGGAACTCAGAGTTTAGATAGTGTTATTGATTCTCCTAGTTCAGTATGTTGATTCTTGAACACGGCTACTTTATGAGTCTTGGCTGTGGCCCTAAGCACTTTGTTTTCCAGTATTACCACCGGATACATAAATGCCACAGACACATAACTGGGTGAACCTTTTCAGATTGTGACTCAGCTTTGCTAAAGTCCCCAATTAGAGGTGTCCAGGGTTCTTAAGCACACTCTTTTTTTTCTTTGGACCTTGACTTTAACCGCTCAGTCTCAAGTTTTCACTTGAAACCTTCACGCCAGAAGCACATGGTTAGGGACATCTTGGTTCAGCCGCTTAGGCCAGGATTTTATTTCTTTAGGCCCTCCTATCCACTGATGCTCAAAGCCTTGGATCGTTTTTATTTACCCTTGCCTTTTGGTTTTATGGGCTATTGACTTTTTGCTCTTCCCTTTTGGTTTAAAGTGCTTTTGGCTTTTTCTACTTGCTTTTTTCTTTTTCTTTCTTTTTTTTTGCTATTTTTTTCTGCAAGCTTTTGTATTCACTGCTTTTTCTTGCTTCAAGAATCATTTTTATGATTTTTTAGATTATCAAATAACATGTCTCCTTTTCATCATTCTTTCAAGAGCCAACATATTTAACATTCATAAACAACAACTTCAAAAGACATATGCACTGTTCAAGCATTCATTCAGAAAACAAAAAGTATTGTCACCACATCAAAATAATTAAACTAATTTCAAGGATGAATTCGAAACCCTGTACTTCTTGTTCTTTTGTTTTTAAAATAGTTTTCATTTAAGAGAGGTGATGGAGTCATAGGACATTCATAGCTTTAAGACATAAACACTTAAACACTAATGATCATATAGTAAAGACACAAACATAATTAAACATGAAGCATGGAAACCGAAAATAGAAAATAAATAGACAAGGAGATTAAGGAATGAGTCCACCTTAGTGAAGGTGGCGTCTTCCTCTTCTTGAAGAACCAATGGTGCTTTTGAGCTCCTCTATGTCTCTTCCTTGTCTTTGTTGCTCCTCCCTCATAGCTCTTTGATCTTCTCTAATTTCATGGAGGATGATGGAATGCTCTTGGTGCTCCATCCTTAGTTGTCCCATGTTGGAGCTTAATTCTCCTAGGAAAGTGTTGATTTGCTCCCAATAGTTTTGTGGAGGAAAGTGCATCACTTGAGGCATCTCAGGGATTTCATGGTGAGGAATTTCCTCATGCTCATGTTGAGGTCCATGATCTCTTATTTGCTCCATACTTTTCTTAGTGATGGGCTTGTCCTCTTCAATGAGGATGTCTCCCTCTATGTCAATTCCAGCCGAATTGCAGAGGTGGCATATGAGGTGAGGAAAGGCTAACCTTGCCCAAGTGGAGGACTTGTCAGCCACCTTGTAAAGTTCTTGAGGTATAATCTCATGAACTTCCATCTCCTCTCCAATCATGATACTATGGATCATGATGACCCGGTCTATAGTAACTTCAGACCAGTTACTAGTAGGAATGATTGAGCGTTGCATAAACTCTAGCCATCCCCTAGCCATTGGTTTGAGGTCATGCCTTCTTAATTGAACCGGCTTGCCTCTTGAGTCAATTTTCCATTGAGCTCCTTCTACACATATGTCCATGAGGACTTGGTCCAACCTTTGATCAAAGTTGACCCTTCTAGTGTAGGGGCGTTGATACATGCGAAATTGTTACTCAGATTAGGTTGTAAATTTGTTGTTCGTTCTCACCTTGGCAATGGCGCCAAAAACTGGTGCGTAATACTATGGTCTAAGCATAACTTCACAACTTCGCACAACTAACCAGCAAGTGCACTGGGTCGTCCAAGTAATAAAACCTTACGTGAGTAAGGGACGATCCCACAGAGATTGTCGGCTTGAAGCAAGCTATGGTCACCTTGTAAATCTCAGTCAGGCGGATATCAAATAGTTATGGAGTTTTCAAATATTAATAATAAATAAATAGAAAATAAAGATAGAAACACTTATGTAATTCATTGGTGAGAATTTCAGATAAGCGTATAGAGATGCTTTCGTTCTTCTAAACTTCTGCTTTCCTACTGTCTTCATCCAATTAGTCTTACTCCTTTCCATGGCTGGCTTTATGTAAGGGCATTACCGTTGTCAATGGCTACATCCCATCCTCTTGTGAAAAAGGTCCAAATGCTCTGTCACAGCACGGCTAATCATCTGAGGTTCTCGATCATACTGGAATAGGATTCACTCTCCTTTTGCGTCTGTCACTACGCCCAGCACTCGCGAGTTTGAAGCTCGTCACAGTCATTCAATCCCTGAATCTTACTCGGAATACCACAGACAAGGTTTAGACTTTCCGGATTCTCATGAATGCCGCCATCAATCTAGCTTATACCACGAAGATTCTGATTAAGAGATCCAAGAGATATTCATTCAATCTAAGGTGGAACAGAAGTGGTTGTCAGGCACGCGTTCGTGGGGGAATGATGATGATTGTCACGTTCATCACATTCATATTGAAGTGCGAATGAATATCTTAGAAGTGGAATAAGTTGAATTGAATAGAAAAACAGTAGTACTTTGCATTAATTCATGAGGAACAACAGAGGTCCACACCTTAATCTATGGAGTGTAGAAACTCTACCGTTAAAAATACATAAGTGAAAGGTTCAGGCATGGCCGAATGGCCAGCCCCCAAACGTGATCAATATGATCCGAAGATGAACTAAAAATCATAAGATGTCTAATACAATAGTAAGAAGTCCCATTTATACTAAACTAGCTACTAGGGTTTACAGAAGTAAGTAATTGATGCATAAATCCACTTCCGGGGCCTGCTTGGTGTGTGCTTGGGCTGAGCTTGAATGTTACATGTGTAGAGGCTCTTTCTGGAGTTGAACGCCAGGTTGTAACGTGTTTCTGGCGTTCAACTCTGGTTCATGACGTGTTTCTGGCGTTTAACTCCAGACTGCAGCGTAGAACTGGCGTTCAACACCCTTTTGCATCGTCTAAACTCGGCCAAAGTATAAACTATTATATATTGCTGGAAAGCCCTGGATGTATACTTTCCAACGCAATTGGAAGCGCGCCATTTTGAGTTCTGTAGCTCT
>NC_029794.2:90693854-90698654 GCF_000816755.2 Arachis ipaensis
TTGAGCTCTTCTATGTCTCTTCCTTGTCTCTGTTGCTTGATCCCTAGTGATTTTGGTGCTCCTATCCTTAGTTGCTCCCAATAATTGTGTGGGGGAAAATGTATCTCCTGAGGTATCTCAGGGATCTCTTGATTTGCAGTCAAATGTTCTACCACTGAGCTATAGATCCTTTACATGAATCTCTCCATCTCCCATGACTTGGAGGTGGAAGCTTTTGTCTTCCCTTTTCGCTTCTCTCTTTTTTTTTTTAAGGTTTCTCTGGCCTTAGGTGCTATCAATGGTTATAGAAAAGTAAAATAAGCAATACTTTTACCACACCAAACTTAGAATATTGCTCGTCCTCGAGCAGGAGAAGAAAGAATAGATGAAGAAGAAGATGTGGAAGAAACTAGGATTATGAGGAGGGAAGGTGGGGATCCTATGGGATCCACAGATCCTGAGATGATCCTGTGAGGTTCACAGATCTTGAGGTGTCAAGGATTTACATCCCTGCACCAATTAGGCATGTAAAATGCCTTTGCATGCAATTCTGGCGTTTAAACGCCGAATTGATGCTTTTTCTGGGCATTCAGCGCCCAGATGTAGCATGTTTCTGGCGTTGAACGCCAGTCAGATGCTTGTTTCTGGCGTTCAGCGCCAGCTTTCCTCAGTGTGCATTTCTGGCGTCTGAACGCCAGGATGCTGCTTATTTTGGGGGTTCAACGCCAGATCCATGCTCTGTTCTGGCGTTGAACGCCAGCCATATACTCCTTACTGGAGTTTAAATGCCAGTGAACTCCTCCTCCAGGGTGTGCTGTTTTTAATGCTATTTTTGATTTTTCTTCAATTTTTTTAGTTGTTTTTGTGACTCCACATGATCATGAACCTATGAAGACATATAACTAATAAAAAATATAATTAAATAAAAATTGGGTTGCCTCCCAACAAGCGCTTTTTTAATGTCAATAGCTTGACAGTAGGCTCTCATGGAGCCTCACAGATGTTCAGAGCATTGTTGAGACTCCCCAACACCAAACTTAGAGTTTGGATATGGGAGTTCAACACCAAACTTAGAGTTTGGCTGAGGCCTCCTAACACCAAACTTAGAGTTTGACTGTGGGGGCTCTGGTTGACTCTGTTTTGAGAGAAGCTTACTGTGCCTCTTTTCCATGTTTACAGAAGGATGACCTTGAGTTTTAAACACAAGGGAGTCCTCATTCAATTGAAGGACTAGTTCACCTCTGTCAACATCAATCACAGCTCTTGCTGTGGCTAGGAAGGGTCTTCCAAGGATGATGGATTCATCCTCTTCCTTCCCAGTGTCTAGGATTATGAAATCAGCAGGGATGTAAAGGCCTTCAACCTTTACTAGTACGTCCTCTACTTGTCCATAAGCCTCTTTTCTTGAATTGTCTGCCATCTCTAATGAGATTCTGGTAGCTTGTACCTCAAAGATTCCCAGTTTCTCTATTACAGAGAGTGGCATGAGGTTTATTCCTGACCCAAGGTCACATAGAGCCTTCTCAAAGATCATGGTACCTATGGTACAAGGTATTAGGAACTTTCCAGGATCCTGTTTCTTCTGAGGCAATCTCAGTTGATCCAATGCATTTAGTTCATTGGTGAACAGGGGAGGTTCATCTCCCCAAGTCTCATTACCAAATAAATTGGCATTCAGCTTCATGATAGCACCAAGGAACTTGGCAACTTGCTCTTCAGTAACATCCTCATTCTCTTCAGAAGAAGAATACTCATCAGAGCTCATGAAGGGCGTAAGGAGGTTCAATGCAATCTCTATGGTCTCTAGATGAGCCTCAGAGTCCTTTGGTTCCTCAGAGGGAAACTCCTTATTGATCACTGGACGTCCCAGGAGGTCTTCCTCCTTGGGATTCACGTCCTCCCCTTCCTCTTTGGATTCGACCATGATGGTTATATCAATGGCCTTGCACTATCCTTTTGAATTTTCTTCTGTATTGCTTGGGAGAGTACTAGGAGGGGTTTCAGTGATCTTTTTACTCCGCTGGCCCATTTGTACCTCCAAATTTCTAATTGAGGACCTTGTTTCATTCATGAAACTTACTGTGGCCTTGGACAGATCAGAGACTAAGCTTGCTAAATTAGAGGTATTTTGTTCAGAGTTCTCTGTCTGTTGCTGAGTGGATGATGGAAAAGGTTTACTATTGTTAAACCTATTTCTTCCACCATTATTAAAGCCTTGTTGAGGCTTTTGTTGATCCTTCCATGAGAGATTTGGGTGATTTCTCCATGAGGGATTATAGGTGTTTCCATATGGTTCACCCATGTAATTCACCTCTGCTATTGCAGGGTTTTCAGGATCATAAGCTTCTTCTTCAGAAGATGCCTCTTGAGTACTATTGGATGCAGCTTGCATTCCATTCAGACTCTGAGAAATCATATTGACTTGCTGAGTCAATATTTTGTTCTGAGCCAATATGGCATTCAGAGTATCAATTTCAATAACTCCCTTCTTCTGAGGCGTCCCATTACTTACAGGATTCCTCTCAGAAGTGTACATAAACTGGTTGTTAGCAACCATGTCAATAAGTTCTTGAGCTTCTGCAGGCATTTTCTTTAGGTGAATGGATCCACCTGCATAAGTGTCCAATGACATTTTAGCTAATTCAGATAGACCATCATAGAATATATCCAAGATGGTCCATTCTTAAAGCATGTCAGAAGGACACTTTTTGGTCAGTCCCTTGTATCTCTCCCAAGCTTCATAGAGGGATTCACCTTCTTTCTGTTTGAAGGTTTGAACATCCACTCTAAGCTTACTCAGCTTTTGAGGAGGAAAGAACTTGGCTAAGAAAGCCTTGACCAGCTTATCCCAAGAGTTCAGGCTATCCTTGGGTTGAGAATCCAACCACAGTCTAGCTCTGTCTCTTACAGCAAAAAGGAAAATCATGAGCCTGTAGACTTCAGGATCTACTCCATTAGTCTTAACAGTATCACAGATCTGCAAAAATTCAGTTAACAACTGAAAAGGATCTTCAGATGGAAGTCCATGGAACTTGCAGTTTTGCTGCATTAGAGAAACTAATTGAGGTTTTAGCTCAAAGTTGTTTGCTCCAATGGTAGGGATGGAGATGTTTCTTCCATGTAAATTGGAATTAGGTGCAGTGAAGTCACCAAGCATCCTCCTTGCATTATTATTATTTTTGGCTGCCATCTCCTCTTCCTGTTCGAAAATTTCTGTAAGGTTATCTCTGGATTGTTGTATTTTAGCTTCTCTTAGTTTCCTCTTCAGAGTCCTTTCAGGTTCTAGATCTGCTTCAACAAGAATGTTCTTGTCCTTGCTCCTGCTCATATGAAAAAGAGGGAACAGAAAAATAATAATAATAGGGATCCTTTTTGCCCCAGTATAGAGGTTCCCTTATGTGAGTAGAAGAAGAAAAGAATGTAATGTAAAGAAGGGAAGAAGAGAAAATTCGAACACAGATGGAAGAGGGGGTTCGAATTTGGGTGAGATGAAGTGTTAGTAGATGAATAAATAAATAGAAGGAGATGAGAGAGAAAGAGAATTTTCAAAAATAAAATTTTGAAAAGGGCTTAGTTATTTTCGAAAATTAGGAATGAAATCAAATTAAAATTAAAAATTGAAACAATTAGTTAATTAAAAAGAATTTTTGAAAAAGAGGGAGATATTTTCGAAAATTAGAGAGAGAGAGTTAGTTAGGTAGTTTTGAAAAAGATAAGAAACAAACAAAAAGTTAGTTAGTTAGTTGAAACAAATTTTGAAAATCAATTTTTTGAAAAGATAAGAAGATAAGAAGTTAGAAAAGATATTTTAAAATCAAATTTTTGAAAGAGATAAGATTTTTAAAAAAAAGATTTGATAGAAAGATATGATTAGAATTAGTTTTGAAAAAGATTTGATTTTTAAAATCACAATTAATGACTTGATTCACAAGAAATCACAAGATATGATTCTAGAACTTAAAGTTTAAATCAAAACATTAATTGTTGATAATATTTTCGAAAATTATGAGATAAAATTAAGAAAAATATTTTTGAAAAATATTTTTATAATTTTTGAAAATAAATAAGAAAAATAAAAAAGATTTGATTTTTGAAAAAGATTTTTGAAAAAAGATAGGATTTTTAAATTGAAAATTTGATTTGACTCATAAGAAACAACTAATTTTTAAAAAGTTTTGAAAAAGTCAACCCAAATTTTCGAAAATTTATGAGTGAACAAAGGAAAGATATTTTTTTATTTTTGAATTTTTAATGATGAGAGAGAAAAAAAACATGAAAATGATGCAATGCATGAAAATTTTGGATCAAAACAATGAATGCATGCAAGAATTCTATCAATGTCAAGATGAACACCAAGAACACTTTGAAGATCATGATGAACATCAAGAACATATTTTTGAAAAATTTTCAATGCAAAGAAAACATGCAAGACACCAAACTTAGAAATCTTTCATGTTCAGATACTATGAATGCAAAAATGCACATGAAAAACAAGAAAAGACACAAAACAAGAAAATATAAAGATCAAACAAGAAGACTGGCCAAGAACAACTTGAAGATCATGAAGAACACTATGAATGCATGAATTTTCGAAAAATGCAAAGAATTTTTAGAAAAAAATGCAATTGACACCAAACTTAAAAATTGACTCAAGACTCAAACAAGAAACACAAAATATTTTTGATTTTTATGATTTTATAATTTTTTTGTATTTTTTTTGTATAGTATTTTCGAAAAACATATAGGAAGAAGAAAACAAGAAATCCAAAATCTTTAAGAAGAATTCCAGGAATCTTTCAATATTAGCCCAAAGCTCCAATC
>NC_029794.2:90698733-90700502 GCF_000816755.2 Arachis ipaensis
TACTCCTTTCCATGGCTGGCTTTTTGTAAGGGCATCACCGTTGTCAATGGCTACATCCCATCCTCTTTGTGAAAAAGGTCCAAATGCTCTGTCACAGCACGGCTAATCATCTGAGGTTCTCGATCATACTGGAATAGGATTCACCCTCCTTTTGCGTCTGTCACTACGCCCAACACTCGCGAGTTTGAAGCTCGTCACAGTCATTCAATCCCTGAATCCTACTCGGAATACCACAGACAAGGTTTAGACTTTCCGGATTCTCATGAATGCCGCCATCAATCTAGCTTATACCACGAAGATTCTGATTAAGAGATCCAAGAGATACTCATTCAATCTAAGGTGGAACGGAAGTGGTTGTCAGGTACGCGTTCGTGGGGGAATGATGATGATTGACATGTTCATCACATTCATATTGAAGTGCGAATGAATATCTTAGAAGCGGAATAAGTTGAATTGAATAGAAAAACAGTAGTACTTTGCATTAATTCATGAGGAACAGCAGAGCTCCACACCTTAATCTATGGAGTGTAGAAACTCTACCATTAAAAATACATAAGTAAAAGGTTCAGGCATGGCCGAATGGCCAGCCCCCAAACGTGATCAATATGATCCGAAGATGAACTAAAAATCAAAAGATGTCTAATACAATAGTAAGAAGTTCTATTTATACTAAACTAGCTACTAGGGTTTACAGAAGTAAGTAATTGAAGCATAAATCCACTTCCGGGGCCCACTTGGTGTGTGCTTGGGCTGAGCTTGAATGTTACACGTGCAGAGGCTCTTTCTGGAGTTGAACGCCAGGTTGTAACGTGTTTCTGGCGTTCAACTCTGGTTCGTGACGTGTTTCTGGCGTTTAACTCCAGACTGCAGCGTAGAACTGGTGTTCAACGCCCTTTGGTGTCATCTAAACTCGGCCAACGTATGGACTATTATATATTTTTGGAAAGCCCTGGATGTCTACTTTCCAACGCAATTGGAAGCGCGCTATGTTGAGTTTTGTAGCTCCAGAAAATCCATTTTGAGTGCAGGGAGGTCTGAATCCAACAGCATCAGCAGTCCTTCTTCAACCTCTGAATCTGATTTTTGCTCAAGTCCCTCAATTTTAGCCAGAAAATACCTGAAATCACAGAAAAACACACAAACTCATAGTAAAGTCCAGAAATGTGAATTTAACATAAAAACTAATGAAAACATCCCTAAAAGTAACTAGATTCTACTAAAAACATACTAAAAACAATGCCAAAAAGCGTATAAATTATCCGCTCATCAGGCGTGCATTTTCTTCCATCATTGGAAAGTTGAACGCCAGCCTTACATTTTCCGCAATGAAATCTAAGTATTTCCCTTGAACCATGGTGAGCCAATGCTTTGGATTCGGGTTCACACTTTGATCATGGTTCCTAGTGATCCATGCGTTTGCATAGAACTCTTGAACCATTAAGATCCCGACTTGTTGAATGGGGTTGGTGAGAACTTCCCAACGTCTTCTTTGGATCTCAAGTCGGATCTCTGGATACTCATTCTTTTTGAGCTTGAAAGGAACCTCAGAGATCAATTTCTTCTTGGCCACAACTTCATAGAAGTGGTCTTGATAGACCTTTGAGATGAATCTCTCCATCTCCCATGACTCAGAGGTGGAAGCAAATTGCTTTCCCTTTCCTCTTTCTAGAGGTTTCTCTGGCCTTAGGTGCCATAAATGGTTATGGAAAAACAAAAAGCTATGCTTTTACCACACCAAAATTAAAATGTTTGCTCGTCCCCGAGCAAAA
>NC_029794.2:90700611-90713447 GCF_000816755.2 Arachis ipaensis
GGGGTCAAGGACTTAACATCCCTGCTCCAATTAGGCGTGTAAAACGCCCTTGCTGTGCAATCCTGGCGTTTAATGCCAGACTGCTGCCTGTTTCTGGCATTAAACGCCCAAATGTAGCTTGTTTCTGGCATTTAACGCTAGACAGATGCTTGTTTCTGGCGTTAAACGCCAGCTTGGTGCCTGTTTCTGGCGTTAAACGCCAGTCAGATGCTTGTTTCTGGCGTTTAAATGCCAGACTGCTCTCCTCCAGGGTGTGCTGTTTTCAATGCTATTTTTCATTCTGTTTTTGATTTTTCAGTAGTTTTTGTGACTTCACATGATCATCAAACTAATAAAACATGAAATAACAAAAAGAAAATAAAATAGATATGATTAAATAACATTGGGTTGCCTCCCAACAAGCGCTTCTTTAATGTTAATAGCTTAACAGTGAGCTCTCATGGAGCCTCACAGATAATCAGAGCAAGGTTGGAACCTCCCAACACCAAACTTAGAGTTTGAATGTGGGGGTTCAACACCAAACTTAGTGTTTGGTTGTGGCCTCCCAACACCAAACTTAGAGTTTGACTGTGGGGGCTTTAGTTGACTCTGCAGTGAGAGAAGCTTTTCATGCTTCCTCTCCATGGTTACAGAAGGAGATCCTTGAGTTTTAAACACAAGGTTGTCCTAATTCAGTTGAAGGACGAACTCTCCTCTGTCCACATCAATCACAGCTCTTGCTGTGGCTAGGAAAGGTCTTCCAAAGATGATATATTCATCCTCTTCCTTCCCAGTGTCTAGGATTATGAAATCAGCAGGGATGTAAAGGCCTTCAACCTTTACTAACACTTCCTCTACTAGTCCATAAGCCTGTTTTCTTGAGTTGTCTGCCATCTCTAAAGAGATTCTGGCAGGTTGCATCTCAAAGATCCCAAGTTTTTCCACTACAGAGAGTGGTATTAAGTTTATTCCTAACCCCAGGTCACACAGAGCCTTCTCAAAGGTCATGGTGCCTATGGTACAGGGTATTAAGAATTTTCCTGGATCCTGTTTCTTTTGAGGTAATTTCTGCCTATCCAATGCATTTAGTTCATTAATGAGCAAGGGAGGTTCATCTTCCCAAGTCTCATTACCAAATAATTTGGCATTCAGCTTCATGATTGCACCAAGGTATTTAGCAACTTGCTCTTCAGTAATGTCTTCATCCTCTTCAGAGGAAGAATACTCATCAGAGCTCATGAAGGGCAGAAGGAGGTTCAATGGAATCTCTATGGTCTCTAGATGAGCCTCAGATTCCTTTGGTTCCCCAAAAGGATACTCCTTATTGGTCACTGAACGTCCCAGGATGTCTTCTTCACTAGGATTCATGTTCTCCTCCTTCTCTTTGGGTTCGGCCACATCATGTAAGGCTATGGCCTTGCACTCTCTTTTTGGATTTTCTTCTGTATTGCTTGGGAGAGTACTTGGAGGGATTTCAGTGACTCTTTTACTCAGTTGGCCCACTTGTGCCTCCAAATTTCTAAAGGAGGACTTTGTTTCATTCATGAAACTTACAGTGACCTTAGATAGATCAGAGCATATATTTGCTAAGCTAGATGGATTCTGCTCAGAATTTTCTGTCTGTTGCTGAGTGGATGATGGAAAAGGCTTGCTATTGCTAAACCTGTTTCTTCCACCATTATTAAAGCCTTGTTGAGGCTTTTATTGATCCTTCCATGAGGCAGAATGGTCCAATGACATCTTTGATAATTCAGACAGACCATCATAGAATATATCCAGGATGGTCCATTCTGAAAGCATGACAGAAGGACACTTTTTGGTCAGTTCTTTGTATCTCTCCCAAGCTTCATAAAGGGATTCACCTTCTTTTTGTCTGAAGGTTTGAACATCCACTCTAAGCTTACTAAGCTTTTGAGGAGGAAAGAACTTGGCTAAGAAAGCCGTGACCAGCTTATCCCAAGAGTTCAGGCTATCCTTAGGTTGAGAGTCCAACCATATTCTAGCTCTGTCTCTTACAGCAAACGGGAAAAGCATAAGCCTGTAGACCTCGGGATCAACCCCATTGGTCTTAACAGTATCACAGATCTGAAAGAATTCAGTTAAGAATTGAAAAGGATCTTCGGGTGGAAGTCCATGAAACTTGCAGTTCAGTTGCATCAGAGAAACTAATTGAGGTTTCAGCTCAAAATTGTTTGCTCCAATGGCAGGGATTGAGATGCTTCTTCCATGTAAATTGGAATTTGGTGCAGTAAAGTCACCAAGCATCTTCCTTGCATTGTTATTATTTTCGGCCATGCCTCCTTCTTTTTCGAAAATTTCTGTCAGATTTTCTCCAGAGAGTTGTGCTTTAGCTTCCCTTAGCTTCCTCTTCAGAGTCCTTTCAGGTTCAGGATCAGCCTCAACAAGAATGTTCTTATCCTTGTTTCTGCTCATATGAAAAAGAAGAAAACAGAAAAGAAAATATGGAATCCTCTATGTCACAGTATAGAGATTCCTTTATGTGAGTAAAAGAAGATATGAATAGAAGAAGGAGAATTCAAACACAAGGGTGAGGAGTAGGTTCGAATTCTTGGGTGAAAAAGGGATGTTAGTAGATGAATAAATAAATAGAAGGAGGTGAGGGAGAAGAATTTTCGAAAATTAGATAAAATAAAATAAAAGTATTTTTGTTTTTAAATTACAATTATAATTAAAATTCGAAAATAAAAAAATTAAATTAAATTAAAAGTTAAAACAATTAGTTAATTAAAAAGGAATTTTGAAAAAGAGGAAGGTGATTTTCGAAAATTAGAGGGAGAATTAGTTAGGTAGTTTGAAAAAGATATGATTGAAACAAAAAGATAGGATTAGTTTGAAGAAGATTTGAAAATCAATTTTAAAAAGATAAGAAGTTAGAAAAGATTTTGAAATTGATTTTGAAAAAGATGTGATTGAAATTTATTTTGAAAAAGATTTGAAAAAGATAGAATTTTTAAATTGAAAATTTGATTTGACTCATAAGAAACAACTAAATTTTAAAAATTTTTGAAAAAGTCAACTCAAATTTTCAAAAATTTATGAGTGAAAAAGGGAAAGATATTTTTTTGATTTTTGAATTTTTAATGATGAGAGAGAAAAACAATAAAAAGACTTAATGCATGAAAGTTTTTGGATCAAAACAAATGATGCATGCAAGAACACTATGAATGTCAAGATGAACACCAAGAACACTTTGAAGATCAAGATGAACATCAAGACTTATTTTTGAAAATTTTTCAAGAAAAGAAAACATGCAAGACACCAAACTTAGAAATTTTTAATTTTTTAGACACTATGAATTCAAAAATGCATATGAAAACAAAAGACACAAAACAAGAAAATATGAAGATCAAACTAGAAGACTTACCAAGAACAACTTGAAGATCACGAAGAACACCATGCATGAATTTTTCGAAAAAAATGTATAAATTTTAAAAACATGCAATTGATACCAAACTTAAAAATTGACTCTAGACTCAAAGAAAAAATACAAAATATTTTTGGTTTTTATGATTTTATAAATTTTTTGTTATTTTTCGAAAACATTTTGGAAAAAGAAAAATAAGGATTTCAAAATTTTTAATGAGAATTCCAGGAATCATGCAATGTTAGTCTAAAGCTCCCGTCCAGGAATTAGACATGGCTTACTAGCCAGCCAAGCTTTCAGTGAAAGCTTTGGTCCAAAACACTAGACATGGCCAATGGCCAGCCAAGCTTCAGCAGATACAAATTAGGCATATAACAGCTGATTAGATTAGAGTCCAAGGGCTCTTGCCATAATAAGTAGAAGCCTCAGTCCAAAAATTTAGACATGGCTTGACAGCCAGCCAGGCTTCAACAGATCATGAAGATACTCTAGAATTCATTCTTAAAAATTCTGAAGTCATGGAATAATTTAATTTTTAAATTTTTTTTCGAAAATAAAAAGAATAAAAACAAAAACTTAAAATTAAAATAAAATTACCTAATCTGAGTAACAAGATGAACCGTCAGTTGTCCAAACTCGAACAATCCCTGGCAACGGCGCCAAAAACTTGGTGTGCAGAAATCGTGACGGTTCCATTCCTTGGTAACGGCGCTAAAAACTCAATACGCACGTTCATGATCTGAGTTCTTTGTCACAACTTCGCACAACTAACCAGCAAGTGCACTGGGTCGTCCAAGTAATAAACCTTACGTGAGTAAGGGTCGATCCCACGGAGATTGTCGGCTTGAAGCAAGCTATGGTCACCTTGTAAATCTCAGTCAGGCGGATTCAATTGATTATGGAGATTTAGTAATTAAAAGATAAATAAAATATAAAATAAAGATAGTGATACTTATGTAATTCATTGGTGAGAATTTCAGATAAGCGTATAGAGATGCGTTCGTTCCTCCTGAACCTCTGCTTTCCTATTGTCTTCATCCAACCATTCATACTCCTTTCTATGGCAAGCTGTATGTTAGGCATCACCGTTGTCAATGGCTACATCCTGTCCTCTCAGTGAAAATGGTCCAATGCGCTGTCACTGCATGGCTAATCATCTTTCGGTTCTCGATCATACTGGAATAAGATCCATTGATCATTTTGCGTCTGTCACTACGCCCAGCACTCGCGAGTTTGAAGATCGTCACAGCCATCCCTTCCCAGATCCTACTCGGAATACCACTCGGTTCCATGAAACTTGCAGTTTTGTTGCATCAGAGAAACTAATTGAGGTTTAAGCTCAAAATTGTTTGCTCCAATGGTAGGGATGGAGATGCTTCTTCCATGTAAATTGGAATTAGGTGCAGTAAAGTCACCAAGCATCCTCCTTGCATTATTATTATTTTCGGCTGCCATCTCCTCTTCTTGTTCAAAAATTTCTGTAAGGTTATATTTTAGCTTCTCTTAGTTTCCTCTTCAGAGTTCTTTTAGGTTTAGGGTCTGTTTCAACAAGAATGTTCTTGTCCTTGCTCCTGCTCATATGAAAAAGAGGGAACAGAAAAATAATATTAATAGGGATCCTTTTTACCCAGGTATAGAGGTTCCCCTGTGTGAGTAGAAGAAGAAAAGAATGTAATGTAAAGAAGGGAAGAAGAGAAAATTCGAACACGGATGGAAGAGGGGGTTTGAATTTGGGTGAGATGAAGTGTTAGTAGATGAATAAATAAATAGAAGGAGATGAGAGAGAAAGAGGATTTTCGAAAATAAAATTTTGAAAAGGGGTTAGTGATTTTCGAAAATTAGGAAAAAAATTAAAATTAAAATTAAAAATTGAAACAATTAATTAATTAAAAAGAATTTTTGAAAAAGAGGGAGATATTTTCAAAAATTAGAGAGAGAGAGTTAGTTAGGTAGTTTTGAAAAAGATAAGAATCAAACAAAAAGTCAATTAGTTAGTTGAAAAAGATTTGAAAATCAATTTTAAAAAGATAAGAAGATAAGAAGTTAGAAAAGATATTTGAAAATCAAATTTTTGAAAAAGATAAGATAAAAATATATTTTTGAAAAGATATGATTGAAATTAGTTTTGAAAAAGATTTAATTTTTAAAATCAAAATTAATGACTTGACTCACAAGTAATCACAAGATATGATTCTAGAACTTAAAGTTTGAATCTTTCTTAATAAGCAAGTAACAAACTTGAAATTTTTGAATCAAAACATTAATTTATGATGTGATTTTCGAAAAAATGATAGAAAAATAAGAAAAAGATTTTTGAAAAATATTTTGAAAAAGATTTTTGAAATTTTCGAAAATAATTAAAAAAAATTGGAAAAGATATGATTTTTGAAAAAGATTTGAAAAAGATAAGATTTTTAAATTGAAAATTTGATTTGACTCATAAGAAACAACTAAGTTTTAAAAACTTTTGAAAAAGTCAACTCAAATTTTCGAAATTTATGAGTGAAAAAGGGAAAGATATTTTTTTTGATTTTTGAATTTTTTATGATGAAAGAGAAAAACATGAAAAAGTCTCAATGCATGAAAGTTATGGATCAAAACAATGAATGCCTGCAAGAATGCTATGAATGTCAATATGAACACCAGGAACACTTTGAAGATCATGATGAACATCAAGAACATATTTTTGAAAAATTTCAATGCAAAGAAAACATGCAAGATACCAAACTTAGAAATCTTTCATGTTCAGACACTATGAATGCAAAAATGCACATGAAAAACAAGAAAAGATGCAAAACAAGAAAACATCAAGATCAAACAAGAAGACTTACCAAGAACAACTTGAAGATCATGAAGAACACTATGAATGCATGAATTTTCGAAAAATGCATAAAATTTTTAGAAAAAATGCAATTGACACAAAACTTAAAAATTGACTCAAGACTCAAACAAGAAAAATATTTTTGATTTTTTGATTTTATGATTTTTTTTTGGATTTTTCGAAAATTAATGTGAAAAAGAAAAATAAGGATTCCAAAATTTTTAATATGAATTCCAGGAATCTTGTACTCTTAGTCTAAAGCTCCAATCTAAGGGTTAGACATGGCTTAATAGCCAGTCAAGCTTTAGCATGTAAATCAGGTGGATCAGGAACAACAGCAGGTGGATTAGCAACAACTAGCTTGCTCTTGATAATGTTGGGTTGGAAGCCCAGTCCAAATAAATTTAGACATGGCTTTACAGCCAGTCAGGCTTCGAAAACAGATGAGAAATTTTTGAAAGATTTTTTTTTTAATTTTTGAAAATAAAACAAAAAGAAAATTACCTAATCTGAGCAACAAGATGAACCGTCAGTTGTCCAAACTCGAACAATCCCCGGCAACGGCGCCAAAAACTTGGTATGCGAAATTGTTACTCTGAGGTAGTAAAATTTGTTGTTCGTTCTCTCCCTGGCAATGGCGCGAATAACTGGTGCACAATACCATGGTCCAAGCATAACTTCACAACTTCGCACAACTAACCAGCAAGTGTACTGGGTCGTCCAAGTAATAAACCTTACGTGAGTAAGGGTCGATCCCACGGAGATTGTCGGCTTGAAGCAAGCTATGGTCACCTTGTAAATCTCAGTCAGGCGGATATCAAATAGTTATGGAGTTTTTGAATAATAATAAATAAATAGAAAAGATAGAAATACTTATGTAAATCATTAGTGAGACTTTCAGACAAGCGTATAGAGATGCGTTTGTTCCTCTGAACCTCTGCTTTCCTGCTGTCTTCATCCAATCAATCTTACTCCCTTCCATGGCAAGCTTTATGTAAGGGCATCACCGTTGTCAATGGCTACATCCCATCCTCTTGTGAAAAAGGTACAAATGCTCTGGCACGGCACGGCTAATCATCTGAGGTTCTCGATCATACTGGAATAGGATTCACCCTCCTTTTGCGTCTGTCACTACGCCCAGCACTCGCGAGTTTGAAGTTCGTCATAGCCATCCCTTCCCAGATCCTACTCGGAATACCACAGACAAGGTTTAGACTTTTTGGATCTCAGGAATGGCCATCCATGGGTTCTAACTTATACCACGAAGACACTAATAACTCAGACTCGGTCCTCTGTATTAGATATCTAAGAGATACTCATTCTGCCTTGTTTGCATGTAGAATGGAAGTGTTTGTCAAGCACGCGTTCATAAGTGAGAATGATGATGAGCGTCGCATAATCATCACATTCATCATGTTTTTGGGTGCGAATGGATATCTTAGAAGCGGAATAAGTTGAATTGAATGGAAAAATAGTAGTACTTTGCATTAAATCATGAGGAACAGCAGAGCTCCACACCTTAATCTATGGAGTGCAGAAACTCTACCGTTTGAAAATACATAAGTGATAATGGTCCAGGCATGGCCAAATGGCCAGCCCCCAAACGTGATCAATATGATCCAAAGTTGAACTAAAAATCATAAGATGTCTAATACAATAGTAAAAAGTCCTATTTATACTAAACTAGTTACTAGGGTTTACAGAAGTAAGTAATTGATGCATAAATCCACTTCTGGGACCCACTTGGTGTGTGCTTGGGCTGAGCTTTAGCTTTCCACATGCAGAGGCTTCTTTTGGAGTTGAACGCCAAGTTGTAACGTGTTTTTGGCGTTCAACTCTGGTTTGTGACGTGTTTCTGGCGTTTAACTCTAGACTGCAGCATAGAACTGGCGTTCAACGCCCTTTTGCGTCATCTAAACTCGGCCAAAGTATGGACTATTATATATTGCTGAAAAGCCCTGGATGTCTACTTTTCAACGAAATTGGAAGCGCGCCATTTTGAGTTCTGTAGCTCCAGAAATTTTACTTTGAGTGCAGGGAGGTCAGAATCCAACAGCATCAGCAATCCTTCTTCAATCTCTGAATCTGATTTTTGCTCAAGTCCCTCAATTTCAGCCAGAAAATATCTAAAATCATAGAAAAACACACAAACTCATAGTAAAGTCCAGAAATATGAATTTAACATAAAAACTAATGAAAACATCCCTAAAAGTAATTAGATCCGACTAAAAACATACTAAAAACAATGCCAAAAAGCGTATAAATTATCCGCTCATCAGTTGGGAAATTGGGTGATTGGGTGAAATTGAGTTGTTGATGTCCATTCCACATTGTGTGAGTATTGTTAATTGATTTGGTTTTCCTTGACTCTAAGTGACCCATTAATAGTGTTGACTAGGACTTTGGGATTGGAATCAATTATGCCCTTTTGACTAATTCTCGATGTTAGGATTAACTAATTGGGATTAATTCTACACAATTGCCATGTTTGTGGTCCATAACTAGGATAGGAATCCTTAGTTCCCTATTTCCTACTAAGAGCTCTTTTTAGCATTAAATTCCCATTTTCATTGCTTTTATTCACTTGCTTCTCATTTATTTTCTTGCATGTATGTTTACTTTCTTGCATTTACATTTCTTGCCTCTTCCAACCAAAATCCCAAAAATACATGGTGTACGAAATTGTGATGTCCAGGCTCAAACAATCCCTGGCAACGTGAGCAACTTGGTACGCGCAATCGTGATTACACTTTGATTATGTAAAATTCATGGCTCTTTCTTTCCCTGGCAATGGCGCCAAGAACATGGTGCCAATACCATGGTTCACAACTTCGATACAACTAACCAGCAAGTGCACTGGGTCGTCCAAGTAATACCTTACGTGAGTAAGGGTCGAATCCCACGGAGATTGTTGGTATGAAGCAAGCTATGGTCACCTTGCAAATCTCAGTTAGGCGGATATAAATTGATAATGGTGTTTTCGAATTTAATATAATAAAATAGGGATATAAATACTTATGTAAATCATTGGTAGGAATTTCAGATAAGCGAATGGAGATGCTTTTCGTTCCTCTGAACCTCTGCTTTCCTGCTATCTTCATCCAATCAGTCTTACTCCTTTCCATGGCTGGCTCTATGCAAGGGCATCACCGTTGCCAGTGGCTACATCCCCTCCTCTTAGTGAAAAATATGCTCACATGCTCTGTCACAGCACGGCTAATCATCTGTCGGTTCTCGATCATGCTGGAATAGGATTCACCCTCCTTTTGCGTCTGTCACTAACGCCCAGCACTCCCGAGTTTGAAGCTCGTCACAGTCATTCAATCATTGAATCCTACTCGGAATACCACAGACAAGGTTTAGACTTTCCGGATTCTCTTGAATGCCGCCATCATTCTAGCTTACGCCACGAAGATTCTGGTTAAGAGATCTAAGAGATATTCATTCTAGCTTATTTCATGTAGAACGGAAGTGTTTGTCAGGCACGTGTTCATAGGGGAGAATGGTGATGAGCGTCACACATAATCATCACCTTTATCACGTTCTTGGGTGCGAATGGATAACTTAGAAGCGAAATAAGATGAATTGAATAGAAAACAGTAGTACTTTGCATTAATCTTTGAGGAACAGCAAAGCTCCACACCTTAATCTATGGAGTGTAGAAACTCTACCGTTGAAAATACATAAGTGAGAGTCCAGGCATGGCCGAGATGGCCAGCCCCTCTGATCTAAGAACCAGGCGTCCAAAGATGGTATACAACTGATCAAAGATCTGAAATACAATAGTAAAAGGTCCTATTTATAATAAACTAGCTACTAGGGTTTACATGAGTAAGTAATTGATGAATAAATCCACTTCCGGGGCCCACTTGGTGTGTGCTTGGGCTGAGCCTAAGTGTTGCACGTGTAGAGGTCCTTCTTGGAGCTGAACGCCAGTTTTTGTGCCAGTTTGGGCGTTCAACTCTAGTTTTGGCTCCTTTTCTGGCGCTGGACGCCAGGTTTGGGTAGAAAGCTGGCTTTGAACGCCAGTTTACGTCGTTTATTCTTAGCCAAAGTATGGACTATTATATATTACTGGAAAGCCCTGGATGTCTACTTTCCAAAGCAATTGGAAGCGCACCATTTCGAGTTCTGTAGCTCCAGAAAATCCACTTTGAGTGCAGGGAGGTCAGAATCCTAACAGCATCAGCAGTCCTTTTTCAACCTCTGAATCTGATTTTTGCTCAAGTCCCTCAATTTCAGCCAGAAAATACCTGAAATCACAGAAAAACACACAAACTCATAGTAAAGTCCAAAAATGTGAATTTAACATAAAAACTAATGAAAACATCCCTAAAAGTAACTAGATCCTACTAAAAACATACTAAAAAGGTGGGAAATTGGTTTTGAATTTTTGAAGGTAGGTGGAGTTTATGAGGTAGGTTTATGGGGAAGAGTGGATGGATGTGAGTCGTGAAGAGGTGATGGGGAAGAGAGTTTGAGGTGATTGGTGAAGGGTTTTTTGGGGAAGAGTGTTTATGGGGTTGTGTGAAAGAAAATGATGAGAAGAAGTGAGTGGAGGTAGGTGGGGATCCTGTGGGGTCCACAGATCCTGAGGTGTTCAAGGATTTACATCCCTGCACCCATTAGGCATGTAAAAATGCCTTTGCACACAACTCTGGGTGTTTAGCGCCAGGTTGGTGGCCATTTTGGGCGTTCAGTGCCCATTTGTGTGCCATTTCTGGCGTTGAATGCCAGAACCATGCCTGTTCTGGCGTTCAGCGCCCAGAAGCTGCCCATTTTGGGCGTTCAGCGCCAGAACCATGCTCTGTTCTGGCGCTGAACGCCAGACAGATGCTCCTCCAGGGTGTGATTTTTCTTCTGCTATTTTTGATTCCGTTTTCAATTTTTATATTTATTTTGTGACTCCACATGATCATGAACCTATAAAGACATATAATTAAGAAAAATATAGTTAGATAAAGAATTGGGTTGCCTCCCAACAAGCACTTCTTTAATGTCAATAGCTTGACAGTGGGCTCTCATGGAGCCTCACAGATGTGCAGAGCTTTGTTGAGACTCTCCAACACCAAACTTAGAGTTTGGATATGGGAGTTCAACACCAAAATTAGAGTTTAGTTGTGGCCTCCCAACACCAAACTTAGAGTTTGACTGTGGGGGCTCTGGTTGACTCTGCTTTGAGAGAAGCTTTTTCTGCTTCCTCTCCATGGTTGCAGAGGGAGATCCTTGAGTTTTAAACACAAGGGAGTCCTCTTTCCATTGAAGGACTATTTCACCTCTGTCAACATCAATCACAGCTCTTGCTGTGGCCAGGAAAGGTCTTCCTAGGATGATGGATTCATCCTCTTCCTTTCCAGTATCTAGGACTATGAAATCAGCAGGGATGTAAAGGCCTTCAACCTTTACTAACACGTCCTCTACTTGTCCATAAGCCTGTTTTCTTGAATTGTCTGCCATCTCTAATGAGATTTTAGCAGCTTGCACCCCATAGATTCTCAGTTTCTCTATTACAGAAAGGGGCATGAGATTTATTCCTGAACCAAGGTCACACAGAGCTTTAAAGATCATGGTGCCTATGGTACAGGGTATTATGAACTTTCAAGGATCCTGTCTCTTCTGAGGCAATGTCAATTGATCCAGATCACTTAGTTCATTGATGAACAAGGGAGGTTCAACTTCCCAAGTATCAATGCCAAATAATTTGGCATTCAGCTTCATGATTGTACCAAGAAACTTGGCAGTTTGCTCTTCAGTAACATCCTCATTCTCTTCAGAAGAGGAATACTCATCAGAGCTCATGAAGGGCATAAGGAGGTTCAATGGAATCTCTATGGTCTCTAGATGAGCCTCAGAGTCCTTTGGTTTCTCAGAGGGAAGCTCCTTATTAATCACTGGACGTCCCAGGAGGTCTTCCTCCTTGGGATTCGCGTTCTCCACTCCCCTTGTAGGTTTGGCCATGGTGCTTTTGTCAATGGCCTTGCACTCTCCTTTTGGGTTCTCTTCTGTATTGCTTGGGAGAGTACTGGGAGGGATTTCAGTGATCCTTTTACTCAGCTGGTCCACTTGTGCTTCCAAATTTCTAATGGAAGACCTTGTTTCATTCATGAAGCTCACAGTGGCCTAGGATAGATCAGAGACTAGATTTGCTAAATTAGAAGCATTTTATTCAGAGTTCTCTGTCTGTTACTGAGTGGATGATGGAAAAGGTTTATTATTGTTAAACTTGTTTCTTCCACCATTATTAAAGCCTTGTTGAGGCTTTTGATCCTTCCATGAGAAATTTGGGTGATTTCTCCATGATGAGTTATAGGTGTTTCCATAAGGTTCACCTAAGTAATTTACCTCTGCTATTGCAGGGTTCTCAGGATCATAAGCTTCTTCTGCATAAGAAACCTCTTAAGTACTGTTGGATGTAGCTTGCATTCCATTCAGACTCTGAGAATTCATATTGACTTGCTGAGTCAATATTTTGTTCTGAGCCAATATGGCATTCAGAGTATCAACTTCAAGAACTCCCTTCTTCATAGGCGTCCCATTACTCACAGGATTCCTTTCAGAAGTGTACATGAACTGGTTATTTGCGACCATGTCAATGAGTTCTTGAGCATCTGCAAGCATTTTCTTTAGGTGAATGGATCCACCTGCAGAAGT
>NC_029794.2:90714184-90722999 GCF_000816755.2 Arachis ipaensis
ATTTGATTTTTTTAAAATCACAATTAATGACTTGATTCATAAGAAATCACAAGATATGATTCTAGAACTCAAAGTTTGAATCTTTCTTAACATGCAAGTAACAAACTTGAAATTTTTTGAATCAAAACATTAATTGTTATTGTTATTTTCAAAAATTTGGTATAAAAATAAAAAAAAGATTTTTGAAAAATATTTTTGGAATTTTCGAAAATAACTAAGAATTTTGAAAAAGATTTGATTTTTGAAAAAGATTTTGAAAAAGATAAGATTTTCAAATTGAAAATTTGATTTGACTCATAAGAAACAACTTGATTTTAAAAATTCTTGAAAAAGTCAACTCAAATTTTCGAATTTGATGAGAGAAAAGAAGGAAAGATATTTTTTTGATTTTTGAAATTTTTATGAAAAACATGAAAATGATGCAATGCATGAAAATTTTTTGGATCAAAACAATGAATGCATGCAAGAATGCTATAAATGTCAAGATGAACACCAAGAACACTTTGAATGCCAAGATGAACATCATAGACACAATTTTGAAAAACTTTTAATGCAAAGAAAACATGCAAGACACCAAACTTAGAATTCTTTAATGCTTAGACACTAAGAATTCAAGAATGCATATGAAAAACAATAAAAGACACAAAACAAACAATCATCAAGATCAAACAAGAAGACTTACCAAGAACAACTTGAAGATCATGAAGAACACTATGAATGCATGAGAATTTTCGAAAAATGCAGGATGCACATGCAATTGACACCAAACTTATGGTATGACTCAAGACTCAACAAGAAACAGAAAAATATTTTTGATTTTTATGATTTTCTAATTTTTTTTTAGATTTTTCGAAAATTAATTGAAAAAGGAAAATAAGGATTCCAAAATTTTTAATATGAATTCCAGGAATCTTGCATTCTTAGTCTAAAGCTTCAGTCCAGGAATTAGACATGGCTCACTAGCCAGCCAAGCTTTCAAAGAAAGCTCCAGTCCAAAACACTAGACATGGCCAATGGCCAGCCAAGCTTCAGCATTTAACACTAGAGTATATTGCTCTTGATAACAAATTGCAAGCCTCAGTCCAAATAAAGTTAGACATGACTTTACAGCCAGCCAGGCTTCACATGCCTCATGAAACACTAGAATTCATTCTTAAAAATTTTGAATAAAAATATATTTTTGAAAACATTTTTATTTTTTTCGAAAACAGATGACAAAATTTTAGAAATATTTTTGAAAAAAATTTTTGAAAATAAAATAAAAAGAAAATTACCTAATCTGAGCAACAAGATGAACCGTTAGTTGTCCAAACTCAAACAATCCCAGGTATGAAGCAAGCTATGGTCACCTTGCAAATCTCAGTCAGGTAGGGTTAAATGTGATTGGATTAGATAATTAAAAGATAAATAATAAAGGATAGAAATACATATGTAATTCATTGGTGAGAATTTCAGATAAGCGAATGGAGATGCTTTTCATTCCTCTGAACCTCTACTTTCCTGCTATCTTCATCCAATCAGTCTTACTCCTTTCCATGGCTGGCTTTATGCAAGGGCATCACCGTTGTCAGTGGCTACATCCCCTCCTCTCAGTGAAAAATATGCTCACATGCTCTGTCACAGCACGGCTAATCATCTGTCGGTTCTCGATCATGCTGGAATAGGATTCACCCTCCTTTTGCGTCTGTCACTAACGCCCAGCACTCGCGAGTTTGAAGCTCGTCACAGTCATTCAATCATTGAATCCTACTCGGAATACCACAGACAAGGTTTAGACTTTCCGGATTCTCTTGAATGCCGCCATCATTCTAGCTTACGCCACGAAGATTCTGGCTAAGAGATCTAAGAGATATTCATTCTAGCTTATTTCATGTAGAACGGAAGTGTTTGTCAGGCACGTGTTCATAGGGGAGAATGGTGATGAGCGTCAGACATAATCATCACCTTCATCACGTTCTTGGCTGCGAATGGATATCTTAGAAGCGAAATAAGATGAATTGAATAAAAAACAGTAGTACTTTGCATTAATCTTTGAGGAACAACAGAGCTCCACACCTTAATCTATGGAGTGTAGAAACTCTACCGTTGAAAATACATAAGTGAGAGTCCAAGCATGGCCGAGATGGCCAGCCCCTCTGATCTAAGAACCAGGCGTCCAAAGATGGTATACAATTGATCAAAGATCTGAAATACAATAGTAAAAGGTCCTATTTATAATAAACTAGCTACTAGGGTTTACATGAGTAAGTAATTGATGCATAAATCCACTTCCGGGGCCCACTTGGTGTGTGCTTGGGCTGAGCCTGAGTGTTGCACGTGTAGAGGTCCTTCTTGGAGCTGAACGCCAGTTTTTGTGTCAGTTTGGGCGTTCAACTCTGGTTTTGGCTCCTTATCTGGCGCTGGACGCCAGGTTTGGGTAGAAAGCTGGCGTTGAACGCCAGTTTACGTCATCTATTCTTGGCCAAAGTATGGACTATTATATATTGCTGGAAAGCCCTGGATGTCTACTTTCCAACGCAATTGGAAGCGCGTCATTTTGAGTTCTGTAGCTCCAGAAAATCCACTTTGAGTGCAGGGAGGTCAGAATTCTAACAGCATCAACAGTCCTTTTTCAACCTCTGAATCTGATTTTTGCTCAAGTCCCTCAATTTTAGCCAGAAAATACCTGAAATCACAGAAAAACACACAAACTCATAGTAAAGTCCAGAAATGTGAATTTAACATAAAAACTAATGAAAATATCCCTAAAAGTAACTAAATCCTACTAAAAACATACTAAAAACAATGCCAAAAAGCGTATAAATTATCCGCTCATCAATACCCCATAGCCAATAATATGCACATTTCATTGCAACTCCTAGGGAAGACGACCTGGGAGTTAAATACTCTCGATTTATATATTTATTTTGTATTGTGACATCTTTAGAGAATTAAAATTTGACTTGAGCATTACTTGTTGCTTGGAGCTATACTTGCAACGCCAATCTTATTTTGAGAAAAATTCCTAGCCGACGGTTATGCTCTTTCAAATTTTTGGCGCTACTGTCGGGGAGTTGCAATGGTGTTGTTGTTGGCTATTGTGCATATTGTGAATATTGTGAATAGCTTCTGAGCATTAAGTCTTTATTTGATTGTCTAGATGAATTTTGAGTTTGATTCATATGTTGTAGCTACCGTATGCATTAGACTATATCCTTTTGTGGCATCTTGAATTGTGCACTTCTACTTTAGTGAATTGAGTTAAAATCACTTGTTCACCATAGTTTTCTTATTAACTTAATCACATAACAAGATACTTGTTTGTTTTTAATGCTTTGCATTTTTTTGAGTGACTTGACTTGATTCTTATCTAGCTTGTCACTTTTTGCAACAAGTACCTTTATTATGTGACTATTGCATTATGTTTAAGGATGAACAAGTAGTTTGCTTTTCATCAATGAATTGGTTATTGTTGATTGTGCCATTTTCTATTCACCTTGAGCTTTCACTTGCACAAATTCAATAACCAATGTCTTATATATTCAATTCACTTTAGTTGTGGCTATCTAGGTTTGTTTGTGTCCTATCTCTTGCTTATTCTTTACTTGCAACCTAGGCCACTTAATTGAGGAACAAATGCTAGTTATTTTGATTATGTGGTTACCTTTTTAACTGACCAATGTGTTGTGTTCTAAACCGTGCGCATTTAGAATACGTACATTACTTTTTTCTCATACCACACACAACTTACTTTTCCTTAATTCTTGTTTATTTGTTTATACAGCAACCCCGAGCCCCGGTGGCCACCAGCTGAAGGTAGAGCCTCACACCTCTTCACCCCCGGATTGAGTGCATGCACGGAGGATCGTACAATGTTTAAGTGTGGGGAAGGATCCACAATTTTTGGGGCGTAAATTCTCTTCTTCTCAACACTTTGCATTAATTTCTAGTTCTTAGTTATTAGGTATTTTGTGAATATTTATTTATTATTTCATTGCATTTCATCACTTTGCGTAGTTGCTTGTATATATCTTAGTTGCTTATAGTTTTATTTGCATGTTACCTAGTATAGGAAATAAGTTTGGTTAAAACAACAAAGAATTTTCAAGAAATCCCTTTTAGGGCATTCCATTGATTAGATTTGAAAACTTATTTTTGAACTTGCATAAAGTATTCTTTTTATGGAACATAGAAAAGAGCTTGAACAAAACACTTAGTGAGATTTGAGCCTTAATTGTGTGGTTGCACATTATCAACCACAAATTTTGTTCTTGTGTGATATACTCCTGTTTGTGATCTTAGATTTGCTCGAATCTTTATTTCCTATATTTGTTATTTTGAATGCATTTAGTATGATTGAGGCCATTTTTTATTAAACTCACTTAACACATATGGTCAACCCTTACGTTTACCTTTGTAAACCACTTTTGAGCCTTGATAATTCCCCTGTTGTTCAATATTGAGCACATTTTTTGCCCTAAGTGAAAAACCATTAATGTCCATGTAGTGTATCTTTGATTAGCTTGGGTTTGAGGAGTGTGCGTTATTCAAGTGTGGGGGGATTTGTGGGACACTTTGGTAGAAGGTTACTTTGGGTGCTCATTGAGAAAATTTTGAAAAAATGGGCAAACACGCATACATTCTATACTTGAAACATATGCTCTCTTTTTTATGTTAAAAAAAAAGAGAGAGAAAAAGAAAAAGAAAAGAAAAAGAAATGATAATAAGAATGTAAATAAAGGAGGCATGTGTGCGTGAATTGGAAAGAGGATGCAAGAGTGAATGTGAGAAAGAGGATAAATGGGTAGTTAGGTTGTTTTGTTATGTATATAGGATGATATAGAATTAGGTGGGATACTTGACCTAATCAAAGATCCAATCTATGAGCCCACTTAACCATATTAATCCTACCTTAACCCTAGCCCCATTACAACCCTCCAAAGACCTCATGATATTTGCATTCATTCATCAAATACTAGGTGATTGTTAGATGACTTGTAAATCTTTGAGAAATATGATTAAAGGAGGATTGAGTGATTAAGCCCTAAACACTGAGTGATTAGAGCGTAAACACATCCGGTGAGAGGTTCGATCGCTCAATTCTATGATTCCATCTCTCATATTGTGTCTTCTTGCAAGTTGTTGAAAGTAATTTTTGAAAACTTCAAATCAATTCTTTGGACATTGAGCATATTGCATTGATTTCCTTGTTTTGGCCTTGAGTTCTATTTTGGATTGATTGAGATTTTTTTGTTTGTTTTTGCCAAACTCAATACGAATTATAGTATATATATAAATAGATAGCATTTTAGTTGCATGCATATAAGTAGTTGCATTTAAAAAATTGCTTGCCCTCCTTATTCATCTCCTTTGACTGTGATTGGCATGAGGACATGCTATTGTTTAAGTGTGGAGGAATTGATGAATCCATATTTGACGATATATTTTGGTTTGATTCAAGTGGATTTCATAACTTAAACCCACATTTATTCATCTAAATAGCATACTTTTGTGTTTTCTCCTTAAATTGAGCTTAATTGTGAAAACATGCTATTTTGTGCTTAATTTAATCACTTTTATCCCATTCGATACCTTAATGGTTTTGATGAGTGATTTCAAGTGTATTAATGGCTTGATAAGAGTGGAAGAAGAGCATGAAATTGGGAGAAAATATGAAGAAAACAAAGGAGAAGCACACATTAGAGTGTGCGTGCGCACAACTACCTGTGCGTACGCACAAGAACTACACAGCCATGGGTGCGTGCGCACAACATCCTGTGCGTGCGTACAAGAAGAAAATCAGCATGTGTGCGTACGCACACACCTGTGCGTACGCACAAGTCTCAGCACGTGACTCACTTAATGCAAATTGCTGGGGGTGATTTCTGGGCCTCCAGAGTCCAGTTTTTGGACTTTCTAAAGTTGATTTACGCATGACCCATGCGTATGCATCACAGCCAGCACGTGACCTCATTAATGCAAATCACTGGGGGTGATTTTTGGGCCTCCAGAGCGCAGTTTTGAGACTCTCTGAAGCTAATTCTTGCTATATCAAAGGAGAACTCATTCCATGAAAGGGGGGGGGGGGGATTAGGGTTAGTTTAGTATTATGTAGGTTATTTTCTAGAGAGAGAAGCTCCCCCTTCTCTCTAGAATTAGGGTTTCTTAGTTCAATCTCCTTGTAATTTCTACTTTTAATTCTTGTTTTCATCTAGTTTCTTCTACATTTCTTTGCTCTATGGTCTTATTTTCCTTAGTTTATCTTGTTAATTTCTCATTTTGTTCACTTTTATGTTTATGCACACTCTTGTTATTTTAATTTACATTTAATGCAATTTATGTTTTCATGTCATTTGTTGCTTTATTGAGTTGCTATCTTTACTTTCCTTGCTTGGTAGTTGTAGCATTTATCATTTCTTGTCATTTTACCATGCTTTCCTTTTATGCCCACCAAGTGTTTAACAAAATGCTTGGTGGGATTTTTACCTAGTTTTTCACACTCTTGGTTGGAAAATTGGGTGATTGCGTGAAATTGAGTTGTGGATGTCCATTCCACATTGTGTGAGGATTGTTAATTGATTTTGTTTTCCTTGACTACAAGTGACCCATTAATAGTATTGACTAGGACTTAGGGATTGGAATCAATTATGCCCTTTTGACTAATTCTCGATGTTAGGATTGACTAATTGAGATTAATTCCACATAATTGCCATGTTTGTGGTCCATAACTAGGATAGGAATCCTTAGTTCCCTATTTCCTACCAAGAGCTCTTTTTAGCATTAAATTTCCATTTTCATTGCTTTTATTCACTTGCTTCTCATTTATTTTCTTGCATGTATGTTTACTTTCTTGCATTTACATTTCTTGCCTCTTCCAACCAAAACTCCAAAAATACCCCATAGCCAATAATATGCACATTTCATTGCAACTCCCAGGGAAGACGATCCGGGAGTTAAATATTCTCGGTTTATATATTTGTTTTGTATTGTGACATCTTTAGATAATTAAAATTTGACTTGAGCATTACTTGTTGGCTTGGAGCTATACTTGCAACGCTAATCTTATTTTGAGAAAAATTCCTAGCCGACGGTTATGCTCTTTCACTGAACAATGACAGAAAAAGCAGTGGCCATAGTGTAACAACTCAGTTTTTCAGTAAACTGACTTTTCGAGCTTTATATATTTGAAATTTGTAAAATTTGTGTGATAGGATTTGTCCCAAATTGACGGGCAGGATCCGAATCTACATAAAAAATAATAATATGATAATATTTTATTATTATCGTGGTCAACAACCACATCAAAAGTAAAAGAAAAGATTTCTATAATCATATAATTACCGAGCCCAAAATTCAATTGGTAAGAACTAATACTGGTACTCTCAGATCAATTTAACTACACTAGAATAATCTATAGGATATTCTAGATAATTTAGTGGATATTCTAGAGTCGAAATAATTATGACACTTGTGTCATTTATAGTGAAAAATTAAATATTTTATTCTAATAAAATAAAAATGTGATCAAATATATTTTGCTTTGGTTATTATCTCTAAACTTGCTTTTTGACCAAAGGTCCTTCCTTATCTTCCCTTTATTGACGTCAGTCATCATCTTTCTCCTTCAAACCACTTTCTTAAAACTTCATGAAACTAAAGAGAGAGAAAAGAGAGAACTTCCAGAGTTGTTAAGCTTAAGCTCGGCCTATAGGATCGAAGAACCAAGGCTCAAATCAAAATTATAAACAATTAATCTCTTTCTCTCATTGTCCTCTTTATCCTTATATAAATTTCTTTGAGATAAGCTCAACCATGGTGCACCCATGAAAGAATTTTCATTTTCTTGACTCTCTTGCATATGAAATCTTACGTAGGAGCCTCAACGACAAGAAACTATCATTTTCAAGCTTAAAATGTGAAAATATTTTCTTCTTTAACACTATTCAGGTTTGACCATATGTGCATCAAAGGTGAAGATCATGTTTGATTTTATTCTATTCATGAATCATATTCTAAGTGTCTCAGGAAGTTCATAGGCACAAGTTTCAAGCTCTAAGGGTAAAAAAATATCTCTCTTTCTCTCTCATTATGGTTCAATCATAATGGCCTTTATCTCTTAAAAGATTGTTTTGATTGAAATATAAGAAGGAGTTGGTACTAAAGATCTTCTAGGAAGTGTTTGACAAGCTTAGAATTGAAGTAATGGTTAGGTTAGTTTTATTCTTAGTTTTATTTTATTCTATTTTCTCTAAGTGTCACTCATCATGTCTGTATTAGCATCTTCATTCTGCATACTGCATATATATATATATATATAAACACTCCACGCGTGCGCATGGGCCACGCGTCGATTTCAAATCGGCGTCACCATCCAACGCCCAGAAAGTTGAGCTGAAATCGTGCAGCTGGTGTGCGTTAGGTACAAATTGGCCCACGCGTTCGCATCAATTACATTCTGGCACATCACGCGTGGGCGTGGACGACGCGCACGCGTTGCCTAAAAATTTTTGTCCCCCCAAATTGAAACAGAGAGTTGTGCCAAAACGATGCTGGAATCGTGCGTTGTGCCAAAACGACGCTGGAATCGTGCGTTTAGCACGATTCTGGTTGACGCGTAGGCGTGCTTCACGCGTTCGCGTCAATGACGCTTTCGCGTCGTTTCAATTTCACCTCATCCACGCGCACGCGTGACCCATGCGTATGCGTGGATTTAAATTCCCTAACCCCTCTCCCTGACGCGATAACCCTAGCCCCAGCATCACTTTTCCCCCCTCCCCCTCAGCACTTCCTCTTCTCCCTCCAACCTCCCAATACCGCCGCCATCACCGCCGCACCT
>NC_029794.2:90723042-90768664 GCF_000816755.2 Arachis ipaensis
CACCCAATCGCCGGCCACCACCACCCCAACACCACCATCCCCTCCTCGCCCCTCCCCTTCTTCTCTTCCTCTCTCTATCCCTCCTTCCTCCTTCTCACCCGTTCCCCATCGCCGACCCCAAGCCCACTGCCGTGCTACCACAGTGCCACCATCAACTTCCCCTTCCCTCTTCATTTCAATTTCTTTCACTGCGCACCCTAGGTTCCACTGCACTCCGATTTCTTTTCCATTCAAGTTAGTTAGTTTGTATTTTTCAATTCTGTTCAATTTAGGTTAGTTAGAAATGAATGTTTCGTAGTGGATTCTAGTTGGTTAGATAGCTAAGATGTGGTTAGAGGATTCTAGGCCTGATAATTGCTCCGTACTTGCTGTTTGAATTTTCTGCTTTTCACTATTAGTTGCCTGTTGTTGTTGTTGCTGTTTTACTGTTTCATGGCTATTGATAATGTTCTGCCATATGCCATAATTCTTATATGTTGCATTTGTTACTGCTGCTTGCAATTGTTGCTCTGCATTATCTTGAAATCCATGTGCTGACTAAAATTGATATCCTTCTGCATAATTTTTGTTGCTGCCTTTCTGAATTTTCCTCTGATTCATCAAGTGCTCCATTTCAATATCCATTGTACCTTTAAACTAAAACCAGGCTTGATTGCTGATTGCCTTAATCCTATGCTACTGTTTTGGTTTCCATTCTGCCTCTATTCTATCTTGATTGAGAATTCTGCTCAAATACCATTTTACTTGCTGGTTTGATATAATTTGTTTTGAAATTCTTATAAACTGCTAATTCTGTTTGACAATTGCTGCTACTTGCATTATTATGCTGTTTGATTTTTTGGAAATGTTCCTTTTATAGCCGGAATGCTGCCCAAAATTTTCCAAAAACCGGTTTTACTTCACTGCTATTCATAACTCGCCTTTGGTACTTTCACATTGTGCTTTCCTTGGTTTATACCCAAAGTCGACTCATGACATGCTGGGCTAGCATTCACTATCTCTTTTGGTTTCCTTCCAACTTCAATTGCATTATTGATGATTCATAATCCTTTTCATGCTTCTTTTATTTTCATATTTATCATCAATAATCTGCAGTAGCTACCTGAATGAGAGTTACTTGTCCTTCAAGTTTGTGCATTTCTGTTAACTAGGAACTATAGTACCATGCCACTAACTTTAACCTCACCTTTTAACTCTTGACTTCATTGACTTTCTAACTTCTCTATCAGTTTACACTAACCCCTTTTAACCCCTTTCATCGCATGTTTATTGTTGTTTCCTGACAAACAAGCATTCTGCATTTCAGTTAATAGTTTTTGGATTGTGATTTCTACTTGAATTCTTTGAGTTTTACCTTGCATTCAGTCCAACATTCTATATAATTTTGACTCACTTCATGTATTGGCTTTTATTCCTCTTTTGCACATCTATTGCTTAAATTGCTTGCCTACTATTTGCCTTTTCTGTTTCGGTTTCATAAATCATATCCTGGGAACTCTATTTTTCAGGATGTCTGATCCAAAAGGGAAAGGCAAAGCTAAAGCTGGCACAGGAAAAAGGAAAAGAGGAGAATCATCTGCCACTATTTTAGATATACTACATGATGATTCCTGGCATGAGAAAAACTTTACTCTGCAGGAAAATCAGATCAATTAGTGCCTGTGACTGATCCAATAAAGTTTGCAAATCGCTACTGTGAACTGAAATATGAAGTCTTTGCGACTAAAAGGCACTTGTATTTGGAGAAAACCCTCAGAATTCCAGCTGAACTACAACAGTACACTACAGAGCAAATAAAGCGGAGAGGCTGGTTCTTTCTAGAAAGGAATCTAACTGAGATTAATGCACCCTGGGTCAGGGAATTTTACTGCAACTATTATAAGACGACCCTGGATGCAGTACACCTCAAAGGGAAGCAAATTTTAGTTACTGAGGAAGCTATTGAAGATATCCTGCATTTCCAACCCAAGTCAGATGAACCAGATGGTTACCAAAAAGCTGAGAAAGCTATGTGATTTATGACTTTTGATTGGGAGGCAGTGAAGCGAACCATATCCATTGATCCAGCTGTCCCATGGGTTATGGGTAAGTCGACAGTGAACCCAAAAGGCATAAAAATCATTTATTTAAACGATGAGGCTCGGCTATGGCAACAAATTCTGAGCAACTATGTGATGCCGAGCACTCACGAGACTGAGGTGCTAGCTGCCATGATTACTCTTATCTGGTGCGTGATGGAACGCAAGGACCTGTACCTTCCCCGATTTATATGGTAATACATGTCCAGGGTGCATGTCCGAGGCACTCTGCCCTTCCCATATTTGATTACTCAGTTGGGTCACCGAGCTGAGGTACCTTGGGAGCCTGAGGATGAGAAGCCACCCGCCGCCGACTACAAGAAAATCATCCCACATGGTAGGAAGTTCGAGGCTTTCGGCTACAGACTGCCCTCTCTTACTGCCTCCGCTGATACAGCCACATCTTCTGCTGCCCCTTCAACACCTGCTGCACCACCCACACCCACAGCACGCTCACCTGCTTCCTAGCCCATCTACTACCTTGTGCACCGATTATTCGAGCGCCTAGATTAGGTGGAGCATCACAATAAGCGACACTACGAGCATTTGAAGCTGATGATCCAGTCGGGACACGCTGACATCCCCTCCGAGCCTGACACACCATCAGAGCCATCTGAGGAGGAGGCGGATGAGCATGAGAAGGATACACGAGCAGAGGCTGAGCAGGCAGGACCCGAGCAGGCTGCGCCCCAGCATGAGGAGGCCCAACAGATACAACCAGCAGATCCATAGGCCCCTATACAGACAGAGCCTCCGCTTTAGCAGGCAGATCCCCATGCACCCACACACCCTACAGAGCCAGCAGAGCACCTTTCTGAAGATGACGCTTCTTCACACCCAGCTTTATTGAGCATCGAGGACGATGCTATTATTTAAGTGTGGGGAGGTCACCATCTCTGGCGAATCTTATTTTGGTGAACTACTTTCAGACTCTTTTTAATCCCATTTTATTTTTTTCTGTATTTTTATTTTATTTTATTTTATCTTATTTTCCTTTTAGTACTTGCACATTTTCTTTTGTTGTATTTCTGTTTACTGTCTCACATTTTGCACTTTGCGTTGTATATATCTCAGATATTTAGCTTGATTTGCACTCTTAGTTATTAGTTGTGATATAGAAAAATTGATATTATTAAGTTTAGTTTACCCTTTTTAGCATATGATAATTTGGTTTAATTGAAAAAGAGAGTAAACTAAAAATGTTTTAGATTTTCATAATCACAACAATCCACTTAGCATAGATATATAGTAATAAATGTGTTAAATTGACAACATTTTTCAAAGGATGTATTTATTTCTTTACAAAAGCCATTTGGTGCGTGATGAGCGGATATTTTATACGCTTTTTGGGGTTAATTTCATATAGTTTTTAGTATGTTTTAGTTAGTTTTTAGTTTATTTTCATTAGTTTCTAGGCAAAATTCATATTTCTGAACTTTACTATGAGATTGTGTGTTTTTCTATAATTTCAGGTATTTTCTGGCTGAAATTGAGGGAGCTGAACAAAAATCTGATTCAGGCTGAAAAAGGACTGCTGATGCTGTTGGATCCTGACCTCCCTACCCTCGAAATTGAATTTCTGGACCTACAGGAGTCCAATTGACGCGCTTCCAATTGCGTTGGAAAGTAGACATCCAGGGCTTTCCAGCAATATATAATAGTTCATACTTTGGCTGAGTTTAGACGACGCAAAAGGGCATTCAACGCCAGTTCCATGTTGCTGTCTGGCGTCCAGCGCCAGAAACACGTTACAAGTTGGAGTTCAACGCCAGAATTACGTTACAGCCTGGTGTTGAACGCCCAAAACAGCCCAGGCACGTGAGAAGCTTTAGTCTCAGCCCCAGCACACACCAAGTGGGCCCCAGAAGTGGATTTTTGCACTATCTATCATAGTTTACTCATTTTCTATAAACCTAGGTTACTAGTTTAGTATTTAAACAACTTTTAGAGATTTATTTTGCATCTCATGACATTTTAGATCTGAACTTTGTAATCTCTGACGGAATGAGTTTCTAAACTCCATTGTTGGGGGTGAGGAGCTCTGTTGTGTCCTGATGAATTAATGCAAGTATTTCTGTTTTCTATTCAAACATGTGTGTTCCTATCTAAGATATCCATTCGCACTTCAACATGAATGTGATGAACGTGACAATCATCATCATTCCCCCATGAACGCGTGCCTGACAATCACTTCCGTTCACCGTAGAATGAATGAATATCTCTTGGATCTCTTAATCAGAATCTTTGTGGTATAAGCTAGATTGATGGCAGCATTCAAGAGAATCCGGAAAGTCTAAACCTTGTCTGTGGTATTCCGAGTAGGATTCAAGGATTGAATGACTTTGACAAGATTCAAGCTCGCGAGTGCTGGGCGTAGTGACAGACGCAAAAGGATAGTAAATCCTATTCCTGTACGATCGAGAACCTGCAGATGATTAGCCGTGCGGTGACAGCGCACCTGGACCCTTTTCACTGGAAGGATGGATGGTAGCCATTGACAACGGTGATCCACCAACACACAGCTTGCCATAGGAGGACGCGCGTGCGTGAATCAGAAACAGAGGAAAGCAGAATATCAGAAGGCAAAGCATCTCCAAAACTCCAACATATTCTCCATCAAATAAATAAATAAATAAATAAAAATAATTTTTTATTTTACATCATCTCCCTTTCTCCATCATGGATCTAAGTGGAAATGAACAGTCCAGAAGGACTCTGGGGTCATATGCTAACCCCTCGACTGCTTCATATGGGAGTAGTATCTGCATACCCTCCATTGGAGTCAGTAGCTTTGAGTTGAATCCTCATCTCATTATCATGGTGCAGCAAAGCTGCCAGTATTCTGGTCTTCCACAGGAAGAACCTACAGAGTTTCTGGCACAGTTTTTACAAATTGCTAACACAGTACATGATAAGGAAGTAGATCAGGATGTTTACAGATTATTACTGTTTCCATTTGCTGTAAAAGACCAAGCCAAGAGGTGGTTAAATAACCAACCTAAAGCTAGCATAAGGACATGGAAACAGCTGACAGAAAAATTCCTGAATCAATACTTTCCTCCAAAACGGATGACACAGCTAAGGCTGGACATCCAAGGCTTTAAACAAGGAGATAATGAATCTCTTTATGATGCCTGTGAGAGATACAGAGAGATGTTACTTAAATGCCCCTCTGAAATGTTTTCAGAGTGGGTTCAGTTAGATATCTTCTATTATGGGCTTACAGAAAGAGCTCAGATCTCTCTAGATTACTCAGCTGGTGGATCTATCCACATGAGAAAGACAATTGAAGAAGCTCAAGAGCTCATTGATACAGTTGCCAGAAATCAGCATCTGTACCTAAGCAGTGACCCTTCCATGAAAGAAGAGGTTAAAACAGTAACTGCTGAACTCAATCCTGTAGAACAAGCTGCTGAATTCAATCAGCAATTGGACTTTCTAACACAACAGTTAGCCGAATTCAAAGATAGACTACAAGAGACAAGGATGGCTAATATAAATATGGAAGAACAATTGAAGCAAACAAAATAGCAGTTGTCAAAACAAATAACAAAAGAATGCCAAGCAGTTCAATTAAAAAGTGGGAAAACATTAAATACCCCACCTCAAGGCAGCAGGAAGCCAAGGAATGAGCAAACCACCCAAAATCCATCTGAGGACAGTAAGAGCCCAAGAAAAAATAATTCTGGCGTTAAAACGCCAGAAATTGGGTGGCAGGCTGGTGCTGAACGCCCAGACCATGCTCAGGACTGGTGTTCAACGCCAGAAACAAGCAAGGAACTGGCGTTCAACGCCTAAAAGAAGCACAGTTCTGGCGTTCAGACGTCAGGAACAGATAAGGAGTTGGCGTCTAACGTCACTCCAGCTTCTAACTCTAGCACTCAATTGCCAGAGAGGGATCAGACACACACAAGTGCTGATGACAACCCATCTAAAAAGGCTTCTTCAACCTCTTCTGTAGGAAACAAACCTACAGCAACCAAGCTGGAGGAATATAAAGCCAAGATACCTTATCCTCAAAAACTCCGCCAAGAGGAGTAGGATAAGCAATTTTCTCGATTTGCAGATTATTTCAGGACTTTTGAAATTAAGATTCTATTTGCAGAGGCACTTGAGCAAATACCTTCTTATGCCAAGTTCATGAAAGAGATCTTAAGTCATAAGAAGGATTGGAGAGAAACTGAAAGAGTTCTCCTCACTGAAGAATGCAGTGCAGTCATTCTGAAAAGCTTTCCTGAAAAGCTTAAAGATCCCGGAAGCTTTCTAATACCATGTACATTAGAGGGAAATTGCACCAGGACAGCTTTATGCGATCTTGGGGCAAGCATCAACCTAATACCTGCATCTACTATCAGAAAGCTTGGTTTAACTGAAGAAGTTAAACCAACCAGGATATGTCTCCAACTTGCTGATGGCTCCATTAAATACCCATCAGGCGTGATTGAGGACATGATTGTCAGGGTTGGGCCATTTGCCTTTCGCACTGACTTCGTAGTGCTGGAGATGGATGAGCACAAGAGTGCTACTCTCATTCTAGGAAGACCTTTCCTAGCAACTGGACAAACTCTCATTGATGTCGAAAAGGGGGAAGTCACCCTGAGAGTCAATGAAGATGAGTTTAAGTTGAATGTTGTCAATGCCATGCAGCATCCAGACACACCAAAAGACTGCATGAAAGTTGATCTTATTGACTCTTTGGTAGAAGAGATCAACATGGCTGAGAGTCTCGAATCAGAGCTGGAAAACATCTTTAAAGATGTTCCACCTGATATAGAGGATTCAGAGGAATTGAAAGAGTCTCTGAAATTTCCTCAGGAAGAGGAAAAACCTCCTAAACCCGAGCTGAAACCATTACCACCATCCCTGAAATATGCATTTCTGGGAGAAGGTGATACTTTTCTAGTGATCATAAGCTCTGCTTTAAATCCACAGGAAGAGGAAGCACTAATTCAAGTGCTAAGGACACACAAGACAGCTCTTGGGTGGTCCATAAGTGACCTTAAGGGCATAAGCCCAGCTAGATGCATGCACAAGATCTTATTGGAGGACAATGCTAAGCTGGTGGTTCAACCACAGAGGCGGCTAAATCCAACCATGAAGGAAGTGGTGCAGAAAGAGGTCACTAAATTATTGGAGGCTGGGATTATTTATCCTATTTCAGATAGCCCCTGGGTGAGTCCTGTTCAAGTTGTCCCTAAAAAGGGAGGCATGACAGTAGTTCATAATGAAAAAAATGAACTGGTTCCTACAAGAACAGTTACAGGGTGGCGCATGTGTATTGATTACAGAAGGCTCAATACAGCCACCAGAAAGGATCATTTTCCTTTACCATTCATAGACCAGATGCTAGAAAGACTAGCAGGTCATAATTATTACTGCTTTTTGGATGGCTATTCAGGCTACAACCAAATTGCAGTAGATCCCCAGGATCAAGAGAAAACAGCATTCACATGTCCATTTGGAGTATTTGTTTACAGAAGGATGCCTTTTGGGCTGTGTAATGCACCTGCAACCTTTCAGAGATGCATGCTCTCTATTTTCTCTGATATGGCAGAAAAATTTCTGGAAGTCTTAATAGATGACTTCTCAGTATATGGAGACTCATTCAGCTCCTGTCTTGATCACCTGACATTGATTTTGAAAAGATGCCAAGAGACCAACCTGGTTTTAAACTAGGAAAAATGTCACTTTATGGTGACTCAAGGGATTGTCCTTGGGCATAAAATTTCAAACAAGGGAATAAAGGTGGATCAAGCTAAAATAGAGGTAATTGAAAAATTACCACCACCTGCCAATGTTAAGGCAATCAGAAGCTTTTTGGGGCATGCAGGATTCTATAGGAGGTTTATAAAGGATTTTTCAAAAATTGCTAAACCTCTAAGCAACCTGCTATCTGCTGACACGCCATTTGTGTTTGACACAGAGTGTCTGCAGGCGTTTGAAACTCTAAAAGCTAAGCTTGTCACAGCACCAGTTATCTCTGCACCAGACTAGACATTACCGTTCGAATTAATGTGTGATGCCAGTGATCACACCATTGGTGCAGTACTGGGGGCAGAGGCATGACAAGCTTCTGCATGTAATTTATTATGCTAGCCGTGTTTTGAATGATGCCCAGAAAAATTACACAACCACAGAAAAAGAATTGCTTGCAGTGGTTTATGCCATTGATAAGTTTAGATAATACTTAGTAGGATCAAAAGTGATTGTGTACACAGATCATGCTGCTCTTAAATATCTACTCACAAAGCAGGATTCAAAACCCAGACTCATAAGATGGGTGTTGCTTCTGCAAGAGTTTGATATAGAAATAAGAGACAGAAAAGGGACAGAGAACCAAGTGGCTGACCATCTGTCCCGAATAGAACCAATGGAAGGGGCGTCCTCCCCCTCTGTTGAGATCTCTGAAACTTTTCCGGATGAGCATTTGTTCGCCATTCAGGAATTACCATGGTTTGCAGATATTGCAAACTACAAAGCTGCAAGGTTCATTCCCAAGGAGTACAGCAGGCAACAAAAGAAAAAATTAATTACTGATGCAAAGTACTACTTGTGGGATGAACCCTATCTCTTTAAGAGATGTGCAGACGGCATAATCCGTAGGTGTGTGCCTAAGGAAGAAGCACAAAGGATCTTATGGCATTGCCATGGGTCACAATATGGAGGTCATTTTGGAGGTGAGCGAACAGCCACCAAGGTCCTCCAATGTGGTTTCTACTGGCCTATACTTTACAGAGATTCCAGAAAGTTTGTACGTAACTGTGACAGTTGCCAGAGAGCTGGTAATTTGCCTCATAGTTATGCCATGCCTCAACAAGGAATCTTAGAGATTGAGTTGTTTGATGTATGGGGAATTGATTTCATGGGGCCTTTCCCACCATCATACTCAAACACTTATATTCTGGTGACAGTTGACTATGTATCAAAATGGGTAGAGGCCATTGCCACACCCACCAATGATACTAAAACAGTACTAAAGTTCCTCTAGAAACATATATTCAGCAGATTTAGTGTCCCTAGGGTACTAATCAGTGATGGGGGCACTCACTTCTGCAACAAACAGCTTTACTCTGCCATGGTCCGGTATGGGATTCGCCATAAAGTGGCAACTCCATATCATCCGCAGACAAATGGACAAGCTAAAGTCTCTAATAGAGAACTAAAAAGAATCCTGGAACGGACTGTGAATACCCGTAGAAAGGATTGGGCATGAAGCTTGGATGATGCTCTATGGGCTTACAGAACAGCATTCAAGACTCCTATAGGGACCTCTCCATACCAACTTATGTATGGTAAGGCTTGTCACCTGCCTGTGGAACTGGAACATAAGGCCTACTGGGCAACCAGATTCCTTAACTTTGATGCCAAATTAGTTGGGGAGAAAAGATTGCTCCAGCTGAATGAGCTAGAGGAATTCAGATTCACTGCTTTCGAAAATGCCAAGCTTTACAAAGAGAAATCCAAAAGGTGGCATGACAGAAAGCTGTCATCTAGAATCTTTGAACCTGGACAAAAGGTTCTGTTGTTTAACTCTAGGCTCAGGCTATTTCCCGGGAAACTGAAGTCCCGGTGGAGAGGACCATATGTGATTACAAGTGTATAACCATATGGTTATGTGGAGCTTCAAGATATTGATTCCGATAATAAGTTCATTGTTAATGGACAGAGAATCAAGCACTATCTTGAAGGCAATGTTGAGCAAGAGTGCTCAAGGCTGAGGCTAGATTAAGAACTCAGCAAGGTCCAGCTAAAGACAATAAAGAAGCGCTTGCTGGGAGGCAACCCAGCCATGGGGCATCACTTCCTCTAAGCATTTTGTCCTATTCTTGATTTTATTTGTTTATATAAAGTTCATTGATACTAAGGTAAAGAGTAAATTGTATAAGTTTATAGGGTTATAGAAGGATTCTGCACACAAAATAGAGAAAAAGAGCTCATTGGCAAAAAAACGCCAGTAAAAGTCTGTTTTGGGCGTTCAACGCCCAAAAGAAGCATCCACTGGGCGTTGAACGCCAGTAAGGATAGCCATTTGGGCATTAAACGCCAGAAAGAAGCATCTTCTGGGCGTTGAATGCCAGAAAGAAGCTCCTTCTGGGCGTTTAACGCCAGATTGTCAGCGTCCTGGGCGTTCAGAAAAACGCCCAGTGACAAATGAGTTCCTGGCGTTCAACGCCAGAAAGAAGCAACAGCTGGACGTTGAACGCCCAGGAGAAGCAGCAGTTGGGTGTTGAACGCCCAAAACATGCAGCGTTTGGGCGTTCAAACGCCAGGATGGTGGGGAAGAGGTAAATTCGTTTTTTCTTCATATTTTTTCATTTTAATCTTAATTTTCATGTTTCAATTCATGATTTCTTGCATAAACATGTTACAAACCCTGATTTCTAAAATCCCTAATTTCTAAAAACCCTTCTTTAAAAATATTAAATGTATCTTAATCCATAAGCACAAATCCTTTTTTTCAATCCAATTCAACTCTTTTTCAAAATTTTCAAAACAAATCTATCTCTTTTCATTCAAAAATCTTTTCAAGTAATCAATATCTTTTTCAAATCTCCATATTATCTTTTTCAAAAATCCAATTTTATCTTTTTCAAATATCTTTCATATCTTTTCAATTTTAAATCATATCTTTTCTTATCATACTTATCTTTTTTTTAAATCATATCTTCTATCTTATCTTTCCCCCTATTTTCGAAAACCCCCCTCCCTTTTAAAACCCCATTCGGCCTCCTTCCTCTCATCCACCATTCTACACTAGCTCTCCTTCTATCCCTCTCCTTTCTTTTCTTTTGCTTGAGGACAAGCAAACCTCTAAGTTTGGTGTGTTTATCCGTGATCACTAAACCATACCCACTGAGATCATGGCTCCTAAAAGAAAATAACCCACTCCAAGAGACAAGAAAGAGAGTATTCCAAAACCACTTTGGAATCAAGGGAGGTTCTTAACCAAAGAACATTCAGACTATTACTACAAAATAATGGGTCTAAGATCTGTGATCCCAGAAGTCAAGTTCGATCTGAAAGAAGATGAATATCCGGAGATCCAAGAGCAGATTTGAAACAGGAACTAGGAAGTCCTAGCTAATCCTGAAATGAAAGTGGGAAGGAATATGGTTCAAGAATTCTACGCTAATCTGTGGCAAACAGACAGGCAGAGAATATCTGGAGCTGCCCTCTATGACTACAGGACTGTGGTCAGAGGAAAGATTGTTCACATCCTCCCTGACAAAATCAGGGAGATCTTTAAGCTACCTCAGCTGAAAGATAACCCAGACTCCTTCAATAGGAGAATGATGAGAACAAACAAGGGCTTGGATAAGATTCTAAAGGATATATGCATCCCTGGAGCCAGGTGGACCACCAGCACAAAGGGTGCCCCAAGTCAACTCAAGAGAGAAGATCTCAAACCAGTCGCCAGAGGATGGCTGGACTTCATTGGGCGTTCTATATTGCCCACCAGCAACCGTTCTGAAGTCAATATAAGAAGAGCAATGATGATCCATTGTATTATGTTGGGAAAAGAAGTAGAAGTTCATCAACTGATCCCATCTGAATTCTACATACTTGCCAACAAAAACTCCAAGGATGCCAGGTTGGCTTATCCAGGCCTAATCTCTATGCTCTGCAAAGATGCTGGAGTAAAGATGGGAATAACAGAGTATATCTCAATGGAGCAACCAATCACTAAAATCACAATGGAAAAATAACAAATGCAGGATGACCCCATCAAGAGGAGGGCGCAAGAATCTGAAAAATCATAAAAATGATTCTTGAAGCAAGAAAAAGTTGTGAATAAAAGCTTGCAAAAAAAAAAAAAGCAAGCAGAAAAAGCCAATAACCCTTAAAACCAAAAGGCAAGGGTAATAAAAAGGATCCAAGGCTTTGAGCATCAGTGGATAGCAGGGCCTAAGGAAATCAAATCCTGGTCTAAGCGGCTAAACCAAGCTGTCCCTAACCATGTGCTTGTGGCGTGAAGGTGTCAAGTGAAAACTTGAGACTGAGCGGTTAAAGTCAAGGTCCAAAGCAAAGAGAAGAGTGTGCTTAAGAACCATGGACACCTCTAATTGGGGGCTTTAGCAAAGCTGAGTCACAATCTGAAAAGGTTCACCCAATTATGTGTCTGTGGCATTTATGTATCCGGTGGTAATACTGGAAAACAAAGTGCTTAGGGCCACGACCAAGACTCATAAAAGTAGCTGTGTTCAAGAATCAACATACTGAACTAGGAGAATCAATAACACTATCTGAAATTTAAGTTCCTATAGATGCCAATCATTCTGAGCTTCAATGGATGAAGTGAGATGCCAAAACTGTTTGGAAGCAAAAAGCTACTAGCCCCGCTCATTTAATTAGAATCTGAGCTTCACTCAAAAACTCTGAGATATTATTATTTCTTGACTCATTTGTATTTTATTTTATTTATCTAGTTGCTTGAGGACAAGCAACAGTTTAAGTTTGGTGTTGTGATGAGCGGATATTTTAAACGCTTTTTGGGGTTAATTTCATATAGTTTTTAGTATGTTTTAGTTAGTTTTTAGTTTATTTTCATTAGTTTCTAGGAAAAATTCATATTTCTGGACTTTACTATGAGTTTGTATGTTTTTCTATAATTTCAGGTATTTTCTGGCTGAAATTGAGGGAGCTGAGCAAAAATTTGATTCAGGCTGAAAAAGGACTGCTGATGCTGTTGGATCCTGACCTCCCTGCACTCAGAATGGAATTTCTGGAGCTACAGGAGTCCAATTGACGCACTTCCAATTGCGTTGGAAAGTAGACATCCAGGGATTTCCAGCAATATATAATAGTCCATACTTTGCTCAAGGATAGACAACGTAAACTGGCGTTCAACGCCAGTTCCATGTTGCTGTTTGGCGTCCAACGCTAGAAACACGTTACAAGTTGGAGTTCAACGCCAGAATTACGTTACAGCCTGGCGTTGAACGCCCAAAACAGCCCAGGCACGTGAGAAGCTTTAGTCTCAGTCCCAGCACACACCAAGTGGGTCCCAAAAGTGGATTTCTGCACTATCTATCATAGTTTACTCATTTTCTGTAAACCTAGGTTACTAGCTTAGTATTTAAACAACTTTTAGAGATTTATTTTGCATCTCATGACATTTTAGATCTGAACTTTGTAATCTCTGACGGCATGAGTCTCTAAACTCCATTGTTGGGGGTGAGGAGCTCTTCTGTGTCCTGATGAATTAATGCAAGTATTTCTGTTTTCTATTCAAACATGTGTGTTCCTATCTAAGATATCCATTCGCACTTCAACATGAATGTGATGAACGTGACAATCATCATCATTCCCCCACGAACGCGTGCCTGACAATCCCTTCCGTTCACCGTAGAATGAATGAATATCTCTTGGATCTCTTAATCAGAATCCTCGTGGTATAAGCTAGATTGATGGCAGCATTCAAGAGAATCCGGAAAGTCTAAACCTTGTCTGTGGTATTCCGAGTAGGATTCAAGGATTGAATGACTGTGACAAGCTTCAAACTCACGAGTGCTGGGCATAGTGACAGACGCAAAAGGATAGTAAATCCTATTCTGGTACGATCGAGAACCTGCAGATGATTAGCCGTGCGGTGACAGCGCACCTGGACCCTTTTCACTGGAAGGATGGATGGTAGCCATTGACAACGGTGATCCACCAACACACAGCTTGCCATAGGAGGACGCGCGTGCGTGAATCAGAAACAGAGGAAAGCAGAATTTCAGAAGGCAAAGCATCTCCAAAACTCCAACATATTCTCCATCATTGCATACAAGTATAATTTGTGTTCTGCCCTTTTATTCCTTGCAATCACATTTGATAAGTGAATTATTTTATTGTTTTCCTGACTAAGAGTTACAAGATAACCATAGATTGCTTCAAGCCAACAATCTCCGTGGGATCGACCCTTACTCACGTAAGGTATTACTTGGACGATCCAGTGCCCTTGCTGGTTAGTTGTGCGAATTTGTGAAGAATTGTGATTTCCAATTTCGTGCACCAGTGCGCAGAAGTCGTGACGGTTCCATTCCTTGGTAACGGCGCTGAAAACTTTATACGCACGTTCATAATCTTAATTCTTTGTCACCACTTCGCACAATTAACCAGCAAGTGCACTGGGTCGTCCAAGTAATAAATCTTACGTGAGTAAGGGTCGATCCCACGGAGATTGTCGGCCTGAAGCAAGCTATGGTCACCTTGTAAATCTCAGTCAGGCGGATTCAGATAGTTATGGAGATTTAATAATAAAAACATAATTGAAATATAAACTAGGATAGAGATACTTATGTAATTCATTGGTGAGAATTTCAGATAAGCGTATAGAGATGCCTTTCGTTCCTCTGAACCTCTGCTTTCCTGCTGTCTTCATCCAATCATTCCTACTCCTTTCCATGGCAAGCTTTATGTAGTGCATCACCGTTGTCAATGGCTACATCCCATCCTCTCTATGAAAATGGTCCAATGCGTTGTCACTGCATGGCTAATCATCTGTGAATTCTTGATCATACTGGAATAGGATTTACTATCCTTTTGCGTCTGTCACTACGCCCAGCACTCGCGAGTTTGAAGCTCGTCACAGCCATCCCTTCCCAGATCCTACTCGGAATACCACAAACAAGGTTTAGACTTTCCGAATCTCAAGAATGGCCATCCATGGGTTCTAACTTATACCACGAAGATTCTAATATCTCGGACTCGGTCCTCTGTATTAGATATCTAAGAGATATTCATTCTAGCTTGTTTGCATGTAGAACAGAAGTGTTTGTCAGGCACGCGTTCATAAGTGAGAATGATGATGAGCGTCACATAATCATCACATTCATCATGTTCTTGGGTGCGAATAGATATCTTAGAATAGGAATAAGCTTGAATTGAATAGAAAAATAGTAGTACTTTGTATTAATTCATGAGGAATAGTAGAGCTCCACACCTTAATCTATGGTGTGTAGAAACTCTACCGTTTGAAAATACATAAGTGATAATGGTCCAGGCATGGCCGAATGGCCAGTCTCCATGAAAGTATAAGATAGCATAAAACTAATCAAAGATCTGATCCGAAGATAGTAAAAAATCCTATTTATACTAAACTAGTTACTAGGGTTTACAGAAATGAGTAAATGATGCAGAAATCTACTTCTGGGGCCCACTTGGTGTGTGCTTGGGCTGAGCATTGAGCTTTACACGTGTAGAGGTCTTTCTTGGAGTTGAACGCCAGTTTGTAACCTGTTTTTGGCGTTTAACTCCACTTTGCAACCTGTTTCTGGCGTTTGACTCCAGAATGCAGCATGGAACTGGCGTTCAACGCCGGTTTATGTCATCTATCCTTAATCAAAGTATGAACTATTATATATTTCTGGAAAGCCCTAGATGTCTACTTTCCAACGCAATTGAAAGCGCACCATTTGGAGTTTTGTAGCTCCAGAAAATCCACTTTGAGTGCAGGAAGGTCAGAATCCAACAACATCTGCAGTCCTTCTTCAACCTCTGAATCTGATTTTCGCTCAGGTCCCTCAATTTCAGCCAGAAAATACCTGAAATCACAAAAAAACACACAAACTCATAGTAAAGTCCAGAAATGTGATTTTTATTTAAAAACTAATAAAAATATACTAAAAACTAACTAAATCATACTGAAAACTATGTAAAAACAATGCCAAAAAGCGTATAAATTATCCGCTCATCACCATTCAAGGATTCACATTGATTGAGTTGGAACTCTTTATTCTTACTTGCATGATATACATAAATGATATATGGTTTTTGAGCCAAAGAACATACAACCTGTGAGATTTGAGCTTAATTGCATGGTTATATTATTTAACCATAGTTTTTATTCCTGTGTGTTTCTTTACTATGATTGCAACCTTTTGCTTTGTTCCATTCTATATGTCCAATATAGAATATATTTACATGCTTGCATATGATTGAGGCCATTACTTATTTTTGCTCACTTATCCCAAATAAGCCTACCCTTTTATGTCACCCTTGTTAGCCACCTTGAGCCTTTTAATCCCATTTATTCTGAATTTTGCCACATCAATAGCCTTAAGCAGAAAAACAAATTAAATATCCCAAAATAAATCTTTGGTTAGCTTAAGATAGAGATTGCGTATCCATTAAGTGTGGGAAAACTGTGGGAACATGGGTTGATAGAAAAAGTATTAAATTGATAAATTATTGGGAATTTAGGTGCATGCTTATGTGAAACCAAAATAATTAAAATAACATGTGCATTGATATGTTATGCCTAAAAAAAATCCCTATAATTAAATAATTAAATAAGGGGACAAAAATTACCCCAATAATGAGTTTAGTAAAAAGATCAATGCACATGTGAGAAAATTGTAAATAATTTGGTACATGAGTATGTGATACAAAAGTGGGAAAATTTGGGTAGTTAAGCATAAAGTTAGAATTGTATAGAGTATGTATATGTTAGGTGAGATCTTGGACTAATCAAGGATTCAATTTATAGCTCACTTGGCCATATATATATATATATATATATATCCTCTCCCTTGCCTTAACCCCATTACAACCTTGAAAAGACCTCATGATGTTTGCATGTGTACATTAAATATTTGTTGATTGGTTAGATGAAGAACAAAGTCTTAGAAAGCATGACTAGAGAAGAGTAGAGTGATTAACCCCAAACACTGAGTGATTAGAGTGTATACACAAATCTAGTGAGGGTTCAATAGCTCATCTCCATATATCCATGTTTAATCACTGTTTATCTTGCTAGTTTCTGAACTCTTTTGATTAACTCAACTCAATTGTGAATGTAGTTTAATATGATTTAGCCTGGGTTGTGTATATATGATTCCTTGAAAATTTGACTCAATTTAACCACATGTAAGCTTTGTATATCTAGGTGGATAGTAATTAGAATTGCGTGATTCATTTAGGTAGCTTGCATTTAGATAGATTGCATTGCATAGATTCCACCATTCTACCTTCACTCTTTCTCAGTTTCTCTTGAATTTAGCATGAGGACATGCTAATGTTTAAGTGTGGGGAGGTTGATAAACCACTATTTTATGATTTATCTTTGCTCAATTGAGTGGTTTTTATCAATTCTTCACCCACTTATTCATATAATTTGCATGGTTTTACAATTCCGTCCTTATTATGTGATATATGTGAGAACATGTTTCCTAAGCCTTAAAAATGTTAATTTTAATTATCCTTTATACCATTCGATGCCCTGATCTGTGTGTTAAGTATTTTCAGGCTTTATAGGGCAGGAATGGCTTAGAGGACAGAAAGAAAACATGCAAAAGTGGAAGGAACACGCAAAAATGAAGTTTTGAAGAAACTGACAATGACGCGCGCGCATGGACGACGCGGACGCATACCAAGCACAGAGCATAAGAGACGTGTACGCATGACAAGGAAAATCTCTAAATGACGCACACGCGTGACCTACACGTATGCGTGACAGACGCCACATACAGAAAGTTACAGAAGTCGCCCCCAGCGATTTCTGGGCTCCTTTTTGGCCCAAATCCAAGCCCGGAAACACTTAATAGAGGATGGAGAATGAGGGAATCAAATCATTCATCAATCATTCATTCATTAAGGATAATTTTAGGTTTTAGATGTAGTTTTCTAGAGAGAGAGAGGTTCTCTCCTCTCTCTTAGGTTTTAGGAATTAGGATTTCTCTAAGTTTTAGGTTTATCTCTTCTTCATTCCAGGTTCAATGTTCCTTTAATTTATGTTCTCTTCTACTTTTATTTATTATATTACTTTAATTTGTTTATTTTCCTAATATTGGTTTATGAACTCCATGTTAGGATTGATTTTCTTATTTAATACAAATTGAGGTATTTCAGAATTATGATTGCTTTCTTCTATTTATGTTATTGATGCTTCCAATTTAATTTAGATTTCTCCCCTTTGCTTTGGTTGAGTAATTGGTGACACTTGAGTTATTAAACTCAGCTGTTGATTGAAAATTGGAATTCGCTGATTAATTTGGATCCCTCTAAAGCTAGTCTTTCCATAGGAGTTGACTAGGACTTGAGGAATCAAATTAATTAGTCCACTTGACTTTCCTTTATTTAGTAAGGGTTAACTAAGTGGGAGAAATAATAATTCTCATCATACTTGATAATGATAAGTAGGATGGGATTTCCAATTCTCATACCTTGCCAAGAGTTTTTCTAGTTATTAATTTACTTCCTTGCCAATTTATTTCCTTGTTCCCTATTTCAAAAACCCCAAAAAGATACAATTTCATAACCAATAATAAATCATACTTTCCTACAATTCCTTGAGAGATGACCTGAGGTTTGAATACTTCGGTTATCAATTTTATTAGGGGTTTGTTACTTGTGACAACTAAAACTTTTGTACGAAAGGATTCTCTGTTGGTTTAGAAGCTATACTTTCAACGTGGTTATTTTTATGAAATTATTTACTAGAAAAAGTCCTCTCATCAAAATGGCGCCGTTGCCGGGGAATTGCAATTGTGTGCCTTATTATTGGTTATTGTAAATATTTGCTTTTTGCTTGTTTATTTGTTTTTATTTTTGTTTTTAATTTTTATTAGCTACTATGAGTTCTCACCCCTCTGGCTTTAAGTTTGGTTCTAATGTTGTTGTAAGGATTGGAAGCTATAACAGGAACATGCATCAAGGTCAAAACAATCAAAGATGGAAGGAGCCACGAGGATCTGATCAACCCTTTCGGCAACAACACCTTCCAAGATAACATGGACAATGACCATCCTACAATGCATGCCAAGACAATAGTTATGGTGGACCTTTTCGTGACAACCAACCTCCACCAATTTACTATGGTCAAGAGCCATTCCGAGGTGCGTACCAAGATAATAGATATGGTGAACCCCTTGTGGTTACCAGCAAGCTTCATCATATTCCAATGAACCGCCTCCTCAACATAGCTTTGAACCACCATACTCACAAGCCACCTACAACCATTCACTTCCATATGACCCTAACCCTTATCCATCCCAATTCTAATCCAATTACTCCCAAGAACCACCACTTTCATATGCACCATGCCCATATTCATCGACCCAAGAAATACAGGCTCACCTCAAGGAAACAGTAGATCAATTTCATGTAACTCTTCATCAGTTGGAGCAAGCGATAAATCAATTGGCTTCCCGATGTTCGGACACTCAAGGATCTCCCATATCTTCATGTGGAGAATCTAATGAAGAACATAGTATGAAGGAGACACTAGAAACCCCGAAGGACAATACGGAGCATGACTTTGTACTAGAACAAGTAGAGGAAGCTGAAATTATCAAGGAAGAAGAATTAGTTGAAGACTTAGGAGACGCTGAACCTCCATGGGAATCAAGAGTTGTGGAGAATTCTGCCCAGAAATTTACAATTGATGCTGAGGAGGATAGTGCACAATCCCCAAGGCATGTATCTTATGAAGAACTGGACGGAACAGATCAAGAAGCAAGTTTCCTTGGTAATGATGATCATGAATCAAGCTCTCCTAGTGATGAAGTTGCATCCAAATTTGAACTCCTTGAGCTTGAAGAATCTGCCCCAAGTGAATATGAAGATGATGTGGAGGTAGATTTTTCTCAACCTCTAACTTATGACTTGAGTGATGAGGAAGAAATCAAAGACTTTGATCAAGACGTGGTTGCAGTTAAAGAAGTTTGTAAGGAAGTGGCAGAATTCACAGAGGAGTACAAGGAAGTGGAGCTTGAAAGACCACTGGAAACACCTCTCCCATGACCATTACCACCCAATACACACTTCAAGTGGGTAAAATCCTTAGCCTTTATCTTCACCTTTCTGCTTGAATATGGTTTGCTTGAAACCGATGGCCAGCTTAGAGCTCTTTGTGGCTTTAAGAGTAAGAGGGAGATGGTTAGTAATAGGAGTTGGTATCCAAGGTTCAATACGGTTCTACGCTCCAAATGGAAGTGCAAGAATTGGTGTAGAGCTCAATTGTATGGGTCTAGGAAGCTGTTTGGATGCTTCAGTGAGAATTCGGATTGCTTACTGGTGTGGAAAATCATGATTCACACTTTTCACAACTCCGCACAACTAACCAGCAAGTGCACTGGGTCGTCCAAGTAATAAACCTTACGTGAGTAAGGGTTGATCCCATGGAGATTGTTCGCTTGAAGCAAGCTATGGTCATCTTGTAAATCTCAGTCAGGCGGATTCAAATAGTTATGAGGTTTTGATAATTAAAAGATAAATAAAACATAAAATAAAATAGAGATATGATGAACTGATTTCTTGCTAGTAAAGAATTTTATAAAAATAATCGCGTTGTAAGTATAGTCTCTAAACCAACAGAAAATCCTTTCATACAAAAACTTGTTTGTCACTTAAGCAAACCCAATAAAATTGATAACCGAAGTATTGAAACCTCAGGTCGTCTCTCAAGGAATTGCAGGGAGGTATGATTTATTATTGGTTATGAAATTGTATATTTTTCGGTTTTTGAAAATAAGGAACAAGTAATTTAAATAGCAAGGAAAATAAATTAATAATTATAAAGAAAACTCTTGGCAAGGTATAAGAACTGGAAATTCTATCCTAGTTATCCTTATTAGGTGTGATGAGAATTATTTGTTGCTCCCACTTAGTTAACCGTTACTAAATAAAGGAAAGTCAAGTGGACTAATTAAATTGATTCTCAAGTCCTAGTCAACTCCTGTGGAAAGACTAGCTTTAGAGGGATCCAAATCAATCAGCAATCCCAATTTCCAATCAACTGCTGAGTTTGATAACTCAAGTGTTACCAATTACTCAACCAAAACCAAAAGGGAAGAAAATCTACTCGAATGAAAATAATTTGGATTAATTAGAAGCATCAATAACATAAATTAAATAAAGCAATCATAAATCTGAAATACCTCAATATGTATTAATTAAGAAAATCAATCCTAACATGGAGTTCATAAACCAAATTGAAAAGATAAATAACAATTAAAGTAATAGAATAAATAAGAGTAGAAAATAAATTAAAGGAACATTGAACCTGTGATTTAAGAGAAGTAGCCTAATCATAATAGAAATCCTAAATCCTAATCCTAATCCTAAATCCTAAGAGAGAGGAGAGAACCTCTCTCTCTAAAAGCTACATCTAAAACCTAAAATTGCGAATTATGAATGTTCTCTTAATTGTTCTACTTGTTCTCTAACGTTCTCTTTTGATTCTCCCATTCTCTGGCTTATATTCTGTGTTTCTAGCTTGGATTTGGGCCGAAAAAGGGTCCAGAAATCGCTGAGGGCGTTTTCTGCAAATTCCTGCACGTGGCGCCCGTCACTCGTGCGCGTGGGTCACGCATTCACATGGTCTGGAGTTTTTCCTTGTCACGCGTATGCGTCAGTCACGCATATGCGTCATTTGCGTTCTCCTCAAGGCACGCGTCCCCGTCGTCCACGCGTACGCGTCACTGCTATTTTGCGCTAGGCACGCGTTCGCGTCATCCATGAGTTCACGTCGCTGCCTTTGCTTCAAAACTCCATTTTTGTGCTTTCCTTCCATTTTTGTATGTTTCCTTTCTGTCTTCTAAGCCATTCCTGCCTTATGAAGCCTGAAAATACTTAACACACAGATCACTGCATCGAATGGTAATAAAGGATAATTAAAATTAATATTTTTAAAGTATAGGAAACATGTTTTCACATATATTATAAAATAAGGAAGGGAAAGTAAAACCTTGCAATTCATATGAATAAGTGGGTGAAGAATTGATAAAAACACTCAATTGTCCACAAAATACATCATAAAATAGGGGTTTATCAACCTCCCCATACTTAAACAATAGCATGTCCTCATGCTAAATCCAAGAGAAAAGGATAAAGGTGGAATGGTGGAATCTTATGCACGCAATCTATTCTAAATGCAAGCTACCTAAATGAATCATGCAATTCTAATTACTATCTACCTATATATATAGAGCTTACATGTGGTTAATTTGATTCATAATTTCAAGGAATCATATATGCATAGCCAAGCCTAAGTCATGTTAAAGTACTTTCACGATTGAGTTGAGTTAAAGGAATTCACAAACTTGCAAGACAATTAACAATTAAACAGGGATACATGGAGATGAGCTATTGAACCCTCACTGGATTTTTGTGTTTACTCTCTAATCACTCAGTGTTTGGGGTTAATCACTCTATTCTTTTCTATTCATGCTTTCTAAAACTTTGTTCTTCATCTAACCAATCAACAAATATCTAATGCATACATACAAACATCATGAGGTATTTTCAAGGTTGTAATGGGGCCAAGGTAAAGGTGAGGATATATATAAGGCTAAGTGAGCCATAAGTTGAATCCCTGATTAGTCTAAGATCTCACCTAACATATACATTCTCTATAAAAATTTAAAATTATCATGGTCTTCCTAATTTTTCCCACTTTCTTATTACATACTCATGTATCAACTTTATTTTGATTTTACCTCATGTGCATTGATTTCTTCACTAAACTTATTATTGGGGTAATTTTGTCCCCTTATTTATTTATATAATTAAAAAGGATTTTTAAACATAAACACAACATATGGACCTGGCCATGTAATACCGGACAAAGCGGGGAAGATATAAGTCCTTTCCTTTCATCACACACCAGATGAGGGTGATCATGGCATTTGGCACCTCTGTCTCATGAGTGCTCGGCATTACATAGTTACTCAAAATCTGCTGCCAAAGCCGAGCCTCATTATTCAGATAAATGAGCTTAATTCCCTTTGGGGCCACTATAGACTTGCTCATGACCGATGGGACAGTAGGATCAAGAGCTATAGTTCTCTTGACTGTGTCCCAGTCAAATCTCAAGAATCTCATATCCTCCTCAGCCTTTTGGTAACAGTCTGGCTGATCTGACTTAGGCTGAAGTTGGAGGATTTCTTCAATGGCTTCCTCAGTAATCAGAATTTGCTTTCTTCTAAGCTGTACTACATCCAGGGACGTTTTGAAGTAGTTACAGTAGAATTCTTTGACCCAAGATGAGTTGACTTCAGTCAAGTTTCTTTCCAAGAAGAACTAGCCTCTCTGTTTAATTTGTTTTGAAGTGTATTGTTTGAGTTCTTCTGGAAATTTGAGGGTCCTTTCCAGGTATAGGTTTCTGGAAGTGGCAAAAACTGGATACTTTAGCTCACAGTATCTGTTGGCAAACTTGACAGGGTTTGTGGTAGGTAGTAGCTGATTAGCCTTTTCTTGCGGGGTAAAGTTCTTTTCCTGCCAGGAATCGTCGTGGAGGATATCCAAAATAGAGGTAGAGGATTCTTCTCTTTTTCTTTTGCCAGTGTTTGCTTTGCCCTTTCCTTTGCTTTTAGGGTCAGACATCCTGAAAAGCAAAAATTCCAGGATACAGTTTAAGAACTAAAGCAGGAAAACAGGTAAGCAAATAATAATTTATCAAGAAAAGCATATAGGCAAAAGATGAATAAAAGAGCAATATAAGCATGAATTGAGTTAAATATAAGTAAATTTTTGAATTGTATTCAAGTGAAAAGTTTGAGAATGAAAATCACAATCCAAAATTTATTATATGGGAATTCTTGTTAATCAGGAAAGATAGTAAGCATGCCATGAAGTGGTTTGAAAGTGGTTAGTTGAAAGCTAATAAAAAAGTTAGAAAGTTATACTAGTTAAGAGTTAAGAATGACGTTAAAGTAAGTGGCATGGTGTTTTGGTTCCCAATTAACTTAAATTGTACAAATTTGAAAACAAGTAACTCAAATTCAAGTAAATATTGCAGATTATTGATGATTAATCATATAAAAGAAATGCAAAATTAAAGTGAAATCATCAATAATGTAATATAATGAATAAGGGAATCAGAAAAATAAGAAAGCTAGCCCGTGCATTCATGAATTGTTTTGGTTGAAATGAATTAGTGCAAACTTAAAAATTTCCAAAACTAATTCATAAATGGGAGTTGAGTGAAACATGTTGCTGAAAAAATTGGGCAACATTTCGTCTAAAAATTGGACATTCCCGGGTAATAAACAACAGCAAAAACAGTTCTTATGATAATAAAATAGTGCAGAAAAGAGTAACAAATAGTAATTCGCATGAATTCAAAATAAACAAACTCAATCTACATCAAAGAATAGTAAAGAGTAGCATATGAACAGCATTATCATCACAGGAAATTGAAAATTGCGAAATAGATTAAACAGGTAACAAGAACGGTGCAATTATCAGGCCTAAATCTACTAACCACATCCTAGCTACCTAACCACCTAAAATCCACTACGATCATGCATCTCTAACTATCCTAATTCGAACATAATTTGAAAAAAAATGCAACTAACTAACGGAAAGAGGAATCGCTGTTTGGCGAAACCTGGTGTGCAGAGGAACAAAAATTTGGGCTCAGAGAGATGGTGATGGTGGTGGTGTGGCGGCGCTGGGTGGCGAAGCGGTGGTTTGGTGGAGGTGGGGTGGTTCAGCGGTCTTGGTGAAGAGAGGGTGGTGGTTGTGGTGGTTGGAGAGAGGAGAAGAGAGAGTGCAGAGGGGGATTGGGGGGGAAGTGACGCGAAATGGGTTAGGGTTTTGCGTGGGTGGGGTTAGTGTATTTGAATCCACGCGGACGCGTGGGTCACGCGAACGCGTGGTTAGGGTGAAAAGGCAATGACGTGAACGCGTCATTGACGCAATCGCGTGATTGAGAGATAATGAAAGTGACGCGTATGCGTGGGGCACGCGTACGCGTCGCTCAGAATTATGCTAATCACATAATTCCAGTGTCGTTTTGGCGCAACTCTCTGTTTCCATTTAGGGGGCCAAGATTTCCACACGATGCGTACGCGTCGCCCACGCTTTCGCGTGGTGTGTGTGAAGTGAAAGTGACGCGTTCGCGTCACCGACGCGAACGCGTGGCCCAATTTATGCCTAACGCACAACAGCCACACGATTCCAGCCCAACTTTCTGGGCGTTGGATGTTTGACGCTGATTTGCAATCGCCGCCCACGCATGTCCCATGCGCACGCGTGTGGTGCAAAAATATTTTTTTTATTATATATATGCAGTATGCAAATGCAAATGCAGGTATGGATGTTACGAATAATTCTAGGTTCAATAAAAATAGAATAAAATAAAACTTAAAAACAAACAAAACGAAATAAAATTAAAAGTGAAAAAGGAATGATCATACCATGGTGGGTTGTTTCTCACCTAGCACTTTTGGTTAAAGTCCTTAAGTTGGACATTTGCTGAGCTCCCTATTATGGTGGCTTGTACTTGAATTCATCTAAAAATCTCCACCACTGTTTGGAATGCCAACAGCCTCTGGGGTCCCAAACTTGGCATATAAAGCCTTTGAGTAAATTCAAACGGGTGTTCAGGTTCCCGGGGTGTTGAATGTCAGAATAGATTCCAGGATCCCAAACCTTGCTTTTGTATCCGCCTTTGTCTTGATCTACATTTTTCTAGCCAGACGGTACAGGATTTGAATTCTCACTAAGATGACCAAACATTTTTCGAGACCCATGCAATCAAACTCGGAACCAATCCTTGTAGCTCAAATTGAAGTGTGGAACTTCATTGGATCTTGCATACCAGCTCTGAGTGCGAACCATTTCTCTTTTACTCTTAAAGCCACAAAGAGCTCTAAGCTGGCTATCTGTTTCAAGCAAACCATATTCAAGTGGAAAAGTAAAGATAAAGGCCAAGGATTTTACCCACTTGAAGTTTGTATTGGATGGTAATGGCCTTGGAAAAGGTGTTTCCAGGGGTTTCGCAAGCTCTACTCCCTTGTATTCTTCTGTGAATTCCTCCACTTCTCTGCAAACTTCTTCAACTGCAACCACATCTTGATCAAAGTCTTTGTTATCTTCCTCATCACTCAAGTTATAATTTGGAGGTTGTGAGAAGTCTACCTCTGCATCATCTTCGTATTCACTTGGGGAAGATTCTTCAGTCTCAAATAATTCACTTGCGGATGCAAGTTCATTACTAGGAGAACTTGACTCGTGATTATTATTATCAAGGAAACTCGCTTCTTGAGTTGTTCCGTCCAGTTCTTCATAAGATACCTGCTTTGGGGGCTGTGCACTATCCTCCTTAGCATCATTTGCAAATTTCTTGACGGAATTCTCTACAATTCTGGATTCCCATGGAGGTTCAGCGTCTCATAAGTCTTCAACCAATTCTTCTTCTTCAATAATTTCAGCTTCCTCCACTTGTTCCAGTACAAAGTCATGCTCCTTATCGTCTATTAGAGTTTCCAGTATCTCCTTCATGCTACGTTCTTCATTAGATTGTCCACATGAAGCAATGGGGGTTCCTTGAGTGTCCGAACGTCGGGAAGGTAATCGATTGATTGCTTGATCCAGTTGGTGAAGGGTTGCATAAATTTTTTCCACTGTTTTCTTGAGACGCTCCCGTGATTTTTGGGTCGATAGATATGGACATGGTGCATAGGGAAGTGGTGGTTTTTGGGAGTAATTGGATTGGAACTGGGGTGAATATGGGTTAGGGTCATATGAAGGTGAATGGTGGTAGGGGGCTTATGAGTATGGTGGTTCAAAACTATGTTGAGGAGGTAGTTCATAGGCATATGATGGGGCTTGTTGGTAACTATAAGGGGGTCCACCATATCTATCATCTTGGTATGCACCTCGGAATGGCTCTTGACTGTAGTAATTTGGTGAGTGTTGGTTGTCACGAAAGGGTCCACCATATCTAATGTCTGGGCATGCATTGTAGGATGGTCGTTGTCCATGGTATCTTGGAAGGTGTTGTTGTCTAAAGAGTTGATCAGATCCTCGTGGCTCCTTCCATCTCTGATTGTTTTGACCTTGATGCATGTTCCTATTAGCTTCCATTTCTTGCAACAATATTAGAACCAAACTCAAAGCGACGGGGGTGAGAACTCATAATAACTAATAAAAATTAAAAACAAAAATAAAAACAAATAAATAAGAAAAATAAAATATTTACAATAACTAATAATAAGGCACACCTTTTGCAATTCCCCGGCAACGGCGCCATTTTGATGAACTGATTTCTTGCTAGTAAAGAATTTTATAAAAATAATTGCGATGTAAGTATAGTCTCTAAACCAACAGAAAATCCTTTCATACAAAAACTTGTTTGTCACTTAAGCAAACCCAATAAAATTGATAACCGAAGTATTGAAACCTCGGGTCGTCTCTCAAGGAATTGCAGGGAGGTATGATTTATTATTGGTTATGAAATTGTATATTTTTCGGTTTTTGAAAATAAGGAACAAGTAATTTAAATAGCAAGGAAAATAAATTAATAATTATAAAGAAAACTCTTGGCAAGGTATAAGAACTGGAAATTCTATCCTAGTTATCCTTATCAGGTGTGATGAGAATTGTTTGTTGCTTGGTGCACGAAATCATAATCACACTTTTGCAATTCCGCACTACTAACCAGCAAGTGCACTGGGTCGTTCAAGTAATACCTTACGTGAGTAAGGGTCGATCCCACGGAGATTGTCGGCTTGAAGCAAGCTATGGTTATCTTGTAATTCTTAGTTAGGATATCAGTAATGATTCTTAGTTTTAATTGTAAAAAGTAAAAGAACATGAAATAAATACTTGTTATGCAGTAATGGAGAACAGGTTGAGGTTTTGGAGATGCTCTGTCTTCTGAATTTCTACTTTCCTACTGTCTTCTTCTTCACGCACGCAAGTCTCCTTCCATGACAAGCTGTATGTTGGTGGATCACCGTTGTCAATGGCTACCAGCCGTCCTCTCAGTAAAAAGGGTCCATGTACATGGCTAATCATCTGTCGGTTCTCAATAATGTTGGAATAGGATTCATTGATCCTTTTGCACACTGTCACTGCGCCCAGCATTCATGAGTTTGAAGCTCGTTACAGTCATCCCTTCCCGGATCCTACTCGGAATACCACAGACAAGGTTTAGACTTTCCGGATCTCAGAAATGCTGCCAATTGATTCTAGCTTATACCATGAAGACTCAGATCTCATGGATTTGAATGCTCTGTTGTCAGGAGAAGTAGACAAACTCGTGAACCAGGTACCCAAGAGATATACATTCAATCTAAGATAGAACGGAAGTGGTTGTCAGGCACGCGTTTATAGGTTGAGAATGGTGATGAGTGTCACAGATCATCACATTCATCATGTTAAAGTGCGAATGAATATCTTAGAATAGAAACAAGCGTGATTGAATGAGAAACAGTAGTAATTGCATTAATCCATCGAAACACAGCAGAGCTCCTCACCCCCAACCATGGAGTTTAGAGACTCAGACCATCAAAGATACAATATAAAACGTGTAAAAATGTCATCTGGTACAAAATAAATCTCTAAAAGTAGTTTTTATACTAAACTAATAACCTAGGTTTACAGAAAATCGGTAAACTAAGATAGATAGTGCAGAAATCCACTTCCGGGTCCCACTTGCTGTGTGCTTGGGCTGAGCATTGAAGCTTTCATGTGTAGAGACTTTTCTTGGAGTTAAACGCCAGGTTGCTGCCTGTTTCTGGCGTTTAACTCCAATTTTTATGCCAGTTCTGGCGTTTAACGCCAGAATAGGGTAGAAAGTTGGCGTTAAACGCCAGTTTGCGTGATTTCAACTCGGACAAAGTATGGACTATTATATATTGCTGGAAAGCCCAGGATGTCTACTTTCCAACGCAATTTAGAGTGTGCTAATTGGGCTTCTGTAGCTCCAGAAAATCCACTTCGAGTGCAGGGAGGTCAGAATCCAATAGCATCTGCAGTCCTTTTTCAGCCTCTGAATCAGATTTTTGCTCAGGTCCCTCAGTTTCAGCCAGAAAATACCTGAAATTACAGAAAACACACAAACTCATAGTAAAGTCCATAAATATGATTTTTGAATAAAAACTAATAAAAATATAATAAAACTAACTAAATCATACTAAAAACTACCTAAAAACAGTGCCAAAAAGCGTATAAATTATCCGCTCATCACAACACCAAACTTAAATTGTTGCTTGTCCCCAAGCAACTGAAAATAAAATAGGATAAAAAGAAGAGAATATACAATGAATTCCAAACTTATCAATGAAGATTAACTTCAATTAGATGAGCGGGACTTGTAGCTTTTTGCTTCTGAACAGTTTTGGCATCTCATTTTATCCTTTGAAGTTTAGAATGACTGGCATCTATAGGAACTCAGGATTCAGATAGTATTATTGATTCTCCTATTTTAGTATGTTGATTCTTGAACACAGCTACTTTATGAGTCTTGGCCGTGACACTAAGCATTTTGTTTTCCAATATTACCACCGGATACATAAATGCCACAGACACATAACTGGGTGAACCTTTTCAGATTGTGACTCAGCTTTGCTAGAGTCCCCAATTAGAGATGTCCAGAGCTCTTAAGCACAATCTTTTTGCTTTGGACCACGACTTTAACCGCTCAATCTCAAGTTCTTCACTTGATACCTTCATGCCACAAGCACATGGTTAGGGACAACTTGATCTAGCCGCTTAGGCCAGGAGTTTATTCTTGTGGGCCCTCCTATCCACTGATGCTCAAAGCCTTGGATCCTTTTTATTTTACCCTTGCCTTTTGGTTTAAAGGGCTATTGGCTTTTTCTGCTTGCTTTTTCTTTTTCTCTCTCTCTTTTTTTTCGCAAGCTTTTCACTGTTTTTTCTTGCTTCAAGAATCAATTTTATGATTTTTCAGATTATCAATAACATTTCTCCTTTTCCATCATTCTTTCAAGAGCCAACAATTTTAACATTCATAAACAACAAATTAAAAAATATGCACTGTTTAAGCATTCATTCAGAAAACAAGAAGTGTTGCCACTACATTAAAATAATTAAACTATTTTCAAGATATAATTTGAAACCATGTACTTCTTGTTCTTTTGTAATTAAAAACATTTTTCATTTAAGAAAGGTGATGGATTCATAAGACATTCATAGCTTTAAGGCATAAACTCTAGATTTTATTAATCATGAAATAAAAATAAGACTTAAAATAATCATAAAAGCAGACCAATAATAATAGGAGACAGAAAATTAAAAACATAAAAATAAATAACTTTTAAAATAGATCTCTACTAACAAAAGTTATCACAGAGTTAGGACTCAACAACCGACAGTGGGAGAGGTAAGTACTCCTTCAAGTTGTGGGACGCTTGGCTCTGCAAGGGGGAGCTTCTGGCGCTTCAGTTCCTGTAACTCATGCCCTTGCTTCTCTTGTTCCTTCAGCAGTTTGCAGAGCATGCTGTTTTAAATCTGTTGTTCTTCTTTCAGTTGATCCATAGCTTCTTGCAGCTTGGTGACAGATGCTTCTAGGCGAGTCCAGTAGTCAATCTGAGGGATTTCTAAAAGGAACTCCTGTGCCCTCCTTTTGATAGAGTTATCTTGCACTTGTTGTCCTTCCATTGACTTTTTGGTGATTGGGTGCTCGACTGAGATATACTCATCCACTCCTATCTTTACCCCAGCATCTTTATATAGCAGAGAGATTAAGATTGGGTAAGCCAATTTGGCGTCAGTGGAGTTCTTGTTTGCAATTGTGTAAAGCTCATAAGAAATCAGATTATGAATCTCCACTTCGTTTCCCAGCATAGTGCAGTGGATCATCACTGCTCTTTTGACAGTGACTTCAGAGCGGTTACTGGTAGGCAGGATAGAACGCCCAATGAAGTCTAGCCAGCCCCTAGCAACTGGTTTGAGATATCCTCTCTTGAGTTGATTCGGGACACCTTTTGTGTTGGTTATCCACTTGGTTCCAGGGATGCATATGTACTCTAGAACTTGGTCCAAACGCTTATCAAATCTCACCATTCTCCTATTAAAGGATTCTGGATCATCTTGTAATTGAGGCAGCTTGAAGACGTCTCTTATTTTGTCCAGGTGGAAGTAAATAATCTTCCCTCTGACCATGGTTCGAAAGGTATAGAAGGCGGTTCCAGTCATTCTCAGCTTATCTGTTTACCACAGATTTGAGTAAAATTCCTGAACTATGTTTTACCCACCTTTGTCTCAGGATTAGCTAGAATTTCCCAGCCCCTGTTTCGAATCTGTTCTTGGATCTCCGGATATTCGTCTTCTTCAGATCAAATTTAACTTCCGGGATCACTGACCTTAGACCCATTATTTTGTGGTAATGGTCTGCCTGTTCTTTGGTTAAGAACCTCTCTTGATTCCAAAGTGGTTTTGGAATGTTCTCTTTCTTGCCTCTTGAAGTAGTTTGTTTTCCCTTAGGAGCCATGATCTTGGTGAATCTTAGCTCAGTGATCACGAAAAACACACCAAACTTAGAGGTTTACTTTTCCCAAGCAAAAAAAAGGAAAGAAGAGGAATAGAAGGAGAGTCAAATTCGAGTTATGGAGGAAAGGGGGAGGCCGATTGTGAACTTATAAGGGAGGGGATAGATTCAAAAATTTTGAAAAAGATATGATAGAAGATATGATTTGTAAAAGATAAATATGATATGAAAAAGATGAAATTTTTAAAATTGAAAAGATATGAGAGATTTGAAAAAGATAAACCTGAATTCGAAAAGATAATAGGATGACTTGAAAAGATTTGAGAAGAAATTAAAAAAGATAGATGAGTTTTGAAAAAGATTTGAAAAGAAATTGAAGAAGATTTGAGAAAGATTTTTAGGATTAAAGAAAAAATTATTTTTAATTTGTTTTATTTTTGAAATTGAAATTGAAAGATGATAATTTGTAACATGTTTTTGCAAGAAATTTTGGATGGAACCATGAAAATTTGAAAATATATTTGAGTTGGAAACAAAACTTCCTCCCCTCCACATTCCTGGCATTAAACGCCCATAATGGTGCCCATTCTAGCGTTTAACGCCCACAATACCCCCTTACTGGAGTTTTTGTGCCAGTGAGCTCCTTTTCTCTGCTTTATGCTCTGAATTCTTCTGTAACTCTGTGAACTCCTGCAATTGATAATTAACCTTAAAGAAAATTTATAATAAACTCATATAATTATTATTTAAATAACAAATAAACTTAGCTAATGGCTGGGTTGCCTCCCAGCAAGTGCTTCTTTATTGTCTTTAGCTGGACCTTACTGAGCTTTAATCCAGTCTCATCTTTGGGCATTCTTGCTCAACATTGCCTTCAAGATAATGTTTGACTCTCTGTCCATTAACAATGAACTTTTTATTAGAGTCAATATCCTGAAGCTCTACATATCCATATGGTGACACACTTGTAATCACATATGGTCCCGTCCACCGGGATTTTAATTTCCCAGGGAATAATCTGAGCCTAGAGTTAAACAGCAGAGCCTTCTGTCCTGGTTCAAAGACTCTGGCTGACAGTTTCTTATCATGCCACCTTTTTGCTTTATCCTTGTAAATTTTTGTATTTTCGAAAGCATTGAGTCTGAATAAGCAAGTTTTGGCCAGTTTTACTGACCTTTTCTTTATTGTTTTTAGGGTAGTTTCATGCATTTTCTTAGGGAATAAGCAAGTTTTGGGTAGAATTTCACTTAGATCTTGATTCAAGCATAGATTGTGAACTTTACATGATTTCATGAGAATTTTGCATGAATTGAATGAAAAATTGGATGATGCATTTCCCATGACTGGGACTAGAGCTTTGATGCACTTTATTGCTTGATTTCAGGACAAAGGAAGCAAGGAAGAACCACGTTAGCAGCCACGTTAGTCTAACTAACGTGACCTCTAACGTGGAATGGGAGCTAACTTGCAAAGTTAACTATGTTAGAAGCCACGTTAACCTAGTTAACGTGGACTCTAACGTGGGAAGTAGGGGCACATTGGAACGTTAGTGACAAAGGTAAGTGTCACTAACATTCTCAAAGGATTGGCAAGCTTACCTTAAGAGCCACGTTAACCTAGTTAATGTGGACTCTAATGTAAGGGGAAGGGAAGACTCTCAATGTTATTGGGAAAGGTGAGTCCCAATAACGTGTGCGAAGGACCAAGAGGCAACGTTAGTGGTCACGTTAGTGCCACTAATTTTGAAGTTAACGTGGATCATCCCTGGGTGAGGAACTTTAGTGAAAAAGGTGATTGTCACTAACGTTCTCGAACCCACACTCTCACTTAACGTTAACGCCACTAACGTCCTGAGCTAAACACCCTGCCTACTTCACACTTTCTCTCTGCAAGTAAAGCTAAGCCCACTGAAGAGTATAACTGCTACAAAACTCAAGATCCAAAGGCCCATATCCAAGACTTGAAGAACCAACTAGAAGATCAGAAGAGTAGTATATATAGGGGTAGTTTTGAATTAGGAAGGAGCTTTTTGGGGGATTGGAAATTGGGAACTATTTACATTTTCTGCTATTTACTTTCCCGCCATTTAATTTCCTGCAACTCTCAAACCAAATTCTGCTTCGCTCAACTAGAACATTCCTCTAATTAAAGTTGCTTGACCAATCAATCCCTGTGGGATTCGACCTCACTCTATTGTGAGTTTTTACTTGACGACAATTCGTTACACTTGCCGAAGAAAATTTGTTGAGAGACAAGTTTCCGTGTGCATCAAGTTTATGGCGCCGTTGCCGGGGATTGATTTTGTATCAACAATGATTAAATTGGAGGATAACTAGATTGAGTATTTTTCTTTTGTTTGATTTAAGTTCATTTGAGTAATTTACTTTTTGTTCAGTTATTTTCTTCCCTTCCCACTACCTATTTTCTAAGTTGTTTACGATTCAGTCCATTAACCCACTAACTATTTGATATATTGCATCACTCACACTAACAACATTTCTAACAAGAATAGTCTCTGCATCTAGTTCCTTGCTTGTGCCTTGTTGGTTGTATGACAGGGAGAAGAAGCGGGGCTTCAACTTCATTTGATTCTGAACCTGAGAGGACCTTCCTTAGATTAAGGAGGGAAGCAAGAGGAAAGAGAGTAGTTGGTGCTGAGGAAGAGGAAGAATATTTTGAACCAGACATGGATGAAAACATGGAGAACCATTATGAAGAAGAGGCCCACAACCAGGGCAGAGAGGGTCTAGCAAATCATGCTGGGCAAGAGAGAAGAGTTCTGGGTTCTTACATCAACCCAAACCCAGAAAATTGTGGGAGTAGCATCCAAAGGACAACCATACATGGCAACAACTTTGAACTAAAGCCACAGCTCATCACCCTTGTTCAGAATAACTGTTCATTCGGAGGGAGTGTCCAAGAAGACCCCAATCAACATCTAACCACCTTCCTGAGGATATGTGATACTGTGAAGTCTAATGGTGTTCATCCTGACACCTATAGACTACTTCTGTTCCCTTTCTCACTCAAGGACAAGGCATCTAAATGGATGGAATCCTTCCCAAAGGAGAGTTTAGCAACCTGGGAAGATGTGGTAAACAAATTCTTGGCAAGATTCTATCCCCCTCAATGGATTAACAGGCTGAGAGCTGAGGTGCAAACATTCAGGCAGCAGGATGGTGAGACTCCATATGAAGCATGGGAGAGGCTTAAGGACCTGACAAGAAGGTGTCCACCAGATATGTTCAATGAATGGGTGTAGCTACATATTTTCTATGAAGGCCTTTCTTATGAATCAAAGAAGGCAGTAGACCATTCATCTGGGGGATCTCTGAACAAGAAGAAGACCATTGAAGAAGCCATAGATGTCATTGAGACTGTAGCGGAGAATGACTACTTCTATGCTTCTGAAAGAGGCAACACTAGAGGAGTGATGGAGCTAAACAATGTGGATGCACTGCTGGCCCAAAACAAGCTTATTACCAAGCAGCTGGCTGACCTCACCAAAAAGATGGAGAGGAACCAAGTGGCAGCAATCACCACCTCATCAGCAACCCAAGAGGGAGAGAATGCTGAGACAGAGGAGGAGCAAGAGCAAGCCAACTACATTGGAAACTCACCCAGGCAAACCTATGATCCATACTCCAAAACCAACAACCCTGGATGGAGGAATGATAAACCCATATTTCATGAGTTCTTTTGTGCTTAATTTGAGTGATTTATACAATCCTTCACCTACTTATTCACATTAATTGCATGGTTTTACTTTCCCTTCCTTATTATGTGATGTAAATGAAAAACATGTTTCCTAAGCTTTAAAATTAATTAATTTAATTACCTTTATTTCCATTCGATACCGTGATTAGTGTGTTGAGTAGTTTCAGATTTTCTAAGGCAGAATGACTTAAAGGATGGAAAAGGAAACATACAAAAATGGAAAGAGAAAGCAAAACGGAGCTTTGAAGGAAACTGGTATTCACGCGATCGCATGGACGACGCGATCGAGTGCCAGAAGCGAAGATGCGGCGACGCGGCCGCATGACTGATGCGACCGCGTGCCATAAGCAAAACACATACGACGCGGACGCGTGACTGACGCGACCGCGTGGCAAGGAAAAGCTCCGAATGACGCGACCGCATGACCCACGCGGACGCGTGACAGAGGCCACGTATCAGAATTTACAGAATACACCCCCAGCAAATTCTGAAGCCCTTTTCGGCCCAGATCCAAGTACAGACAGCATAGACCAGAGGTTATAAAGTGTGGGAATGCATCCATTCAAAAGAGAGCTCGCATATTTTATTTTTCAATGATTTAGATTTAATTGAGAGGGAGATCTTCTCCTCTCTCTCTTAGGATTTAGGATTTCTTCTTGTTTTAAGAGTGACTCTCAATCCAGGTTTTACGTATCTTTGTTTTAGCTTCCTTTTACTTTTATTTATTCTAGCACTTGAATTGATCAGTGAATTTATGAATTTCTTCCATGTTATAGATTGTTATATGAATTAATAATATTTGAGGTATTTTCAGTTTCTGATTGTTCTCTTTGATTTAAGTTACCATTGCTTCCCATCTAAGGATATTTTTATTATTCCAGCAATTTTACTTTTTCCCCTTTTGGCCCTGGTTAAGAATTCAGTAACTCAACAGTTATTAAACTCAACATAACTGATAATCGTTATCTTGCTAATTGAGCTGATTTAAGTAATCCCAACCTTTTCTTAGGAAATAAATAGGATTCAAAGGTCAATTTAATTAGTCCCCTGACTTTCCTTTGCCCTAGTAAAGGCTGACCAAGTGGAGTTTAGATTAAACTTTCATTATAGTTGAGAGAGATAACTACGTTGGACCTCCAACTTCTCTTACTTTGCCAAAAGTCTGCTTTACAGTATTTATTTATTTTAATTGCCATTTACTTTACTTGTCATTTAAATTACTTGCTTCTCATCTTCTAACCCCGATTACAACCTTTATAGCCAATAATAAGAACATACTTCCTCGCAGTTCCTTGAAAAGACGACCCGAGGTTTGAATACTCGGTTAACAATTTCTAGAGGGTGTACCAAGGTCAGACCAATCAAGGATGGATGAAACCAAGAGGATCTAATCAAACCTTTTGGCAGCAACACCCTCCGAGATATCCTGGACAAAGACCATTCTACAGTGCATACCCAGCTGAAAGACATGGTGGACAACCTTGTAACTACCAACAAGCCCCATCCCGTGCATATAAACCATCCTTTCAACATAACCTCAAACCACCACACTCACAAGCTTCTCTTCACCATTCGCCACCATATGATCCTTCCTTACCCCAATACCAATCCAATCACTCCCAATCACCACCACTTTCCTTTGTATCATGTCCAAGTCCAGCAATCCGAGAAGCAGAGGATCGCCTAAAGGAAACAGTAAGAAAATTTCAAACAACCATTCAACAACTGGAGCAAGTGATAATTCAATGGGCTTCTAGGCGCTCAAATACACAAGGATCAGCCACAGCTCCATGTGGACAGCCCAATGAAGAGCGTAGCATGAAGGAGATACTAGAAACTCTAGTGGACAAGACAGAGAATGAATTTGTACTAGAACAAGTAGAAGAAGCTGTCATTATTCAAAAAGAAGAGTTGGTTGAAGACCTAGGAGATGCTGAACTTCCATGGGAATCCAGAATTGAGAAAAACTCCGTCCAGGATGCTACAGTTGATGCTAAGGAGGATACCGTACAATCTCCAAGGCAAGACGTTTATGAGGAATCAGATGGAATAATCCAAGAAGCAATTTCCCTTGATGATGATAGTCACAAGTCTAGCTCTCTTGGTGATGAACTTGCATCCGCAAGTGAATTCTCTGAGATCGAAGAATCTTCCCCAAGTGAATATGAAGATGATGCGGAGGTAGATTTCTCTCAACCTCCAATCTATGACTCAAGTGATGAGGAAGACATAGAAGACTTTGACCAGGACGCAGATACAATTGAAGATCTTTGCAAAGAAGTGGAAGAATTCACAGAAGAGCACAAGGAAACGGAACTTGCAGAACCACCAAAAACACCTATCCCAAGGCCATTACCACCTAATACAAGCTTCAAGTGGGTACAATCCTTAACTTATAACTTCACTTATTCACTTGAATATGGTTTGCTTGAAACAGATGGCCAGCTTAGAGCTCTCTGCGGCTTTAAGAGTAAGAGGGAAATGGCTAGTACTCAGAGCTGGTGCACAAGGTTCAATAAGGTTCCACGCTTCACCTCGAAGTACACGGATTGGTATCATGCTCAATTACATGGATCACGGAAAACGTTTGGTCACCAAGGTGAGATTCTACTTTTTAACCCGCCCGAATGGAAAAATGTAGATCAAGACGGAGGCGGATTTAAAAGCAAGGCTTGGAATCCTGGGCTCTATCCTGACATTCGTCATCCCGGGAGCCTGAAAATCTGTTTGGAGCTGCTCAGGAGCTTTGCATGCTTGGTTTGGGACCCCGGAGGCTATTGGCATTCCAAGCACTGGTGGAAATTTTTATACGAATTTAAACATAAACCACCATAACAGGATACTCCTCCAATGTCCAACTTAAGGACTTTAACTAAAAGTGCTAGGTGGGAGACAACCTACCATGGTATGGTCGCTTCTTTTTCAATTTATTTCTTGTTAATTGCTTTCATTTTTCCTTTTTTATTTTAATTTATTAAACCTGGAATCATGCGTAGCATTCATGTTAATCATTGCATTCTACATTTTTCATGCATATAAAAAAAAAAACGAGTGCACGACGCGTCCGCATGCCCCATGCGATCGCGTCATATTGCGAAAAACACCACCCGCGCGACCGTGTGACCCACGCGGCCACGTGATATATATATCGGCATAAGGATCCAACGAACAGAAAGTTAGGCTGGAATCGTGCGGCCCTTGTGCGTATCGCACAAATTGGCCCACACGATCGCATGCCCCATGTGATCGCGTCACTTGCACAATACCAATCCCACGCGACCGCGTGAGCGACGCGATCGCGTCGCATGGATTGCACATCACCCCAAAAGGAGACAGAGAGTTGCGCTAAAACGGCTCTAGAGTCATGCGTTTAGCACGAATTCTAACGACGCGATCGCGCGACCCACGCGATCGCGTCACCCCTCTTTTCCCCCTATCAGTCACGCAGCCTTCCACCCCCAACCCTCTTCTCCCTCTCTGCTCCTTCTTCCTCCAACCACCACCCAGCCGCCACCGCGCCACCACCCAGACGCCGCCCCCCCTCAGCCGTCACCACGACACCGTGCCCCGCCACCGCGCCGGACGCCGCCGCAGCCACCTTCTTCCCCGTTCCACCCCTCCCGCCTACCAGGTTCCGCAAAACGCAATCCCCTTTTATCCGTTCGTCATTTTTCTGTACTTTTTTCCGTTTCTGTTCATCATTAGGATAGATAGATATGCATGCTGTAGTGGATTTTTAGGTTATTAGGTAGCTTAGGCTCTGGTTAGTGGATCTAGGTCTGTTTACTTGCACTATTCCTGTTTATGTTTTATCATAACTGCAATTCTGCTGTTCCTGTGACCTCGTTCATATGCTGTGATTTCTTGCAATTGCTGCTTGTTACTCTAAAATTTCCTGTTTCTATGCATTACTGGTAACTGCAGCAAGTTTTTAATTCATATGAACTGCTATGATTGCTGTTTATTTTCTGGGACAATCCTATTTTAGCCAAAATGCTGCCCAAATTTTTTGTAAATTGTTTTCGTTCTTGTTTTGGTTTGACATTTCTGAACTCTGTTTTACTCTGCTTTACCCAAACCATTTCTTGAATGCTATGGCAGACTTTCTTATCCTCTTTGATTTCCTGGTTCATAAACTGCATTTGTGTTTCACTCATTCCAATTTTTGCTTTCTTTATTTCTATTCGAATCAGCATCACCCTGTTTTCCTTGTTCGATTATGAGTACTTCTATTCTTACCTGTGAATCCTTGTTATATGGAATTTTTCTATGCCACTTACTTTAACCCGCACTTTACTAACTCACTAATTTTAATTTACTAATTTCTTTTTCAAATTCTAACCATACTAACCCTTTTGTTCTCTTTTCTGTTTATTTTCACTTTCCTCTAACTTTCTAACCATGGCATATTGTTTATTTTTCCATTTAACATAAATTCAATCACATTTCATTTACTCATTTTCCTTATTCTATTTCTCCCTTGCCGCTTTGAGTTTCCTTTGTTTAATTGCCTAATTGCTTTCCTATTTTTATCCATATCCTGATTTTCTATTTTTCAGGATGTCAGCCTCACAAAGGAAAGGAAAAGGCAAGGCTACTGGCAAGCGCAAGAGAGGAGATTCCTCCCAGTCCATCATTGCTCTAATGCACGATTCTTCATGGCGGGAGAAGAACTTCACACAGCAGGAAAAAGCTGACCAGCTGCTCCCTGCGAATGATCCTATAAAATTTGCAAATCGGTACTGTGAGCTGAAGTACCCGGCTTTTGCAAACTCCAGAAATCTATACCTGGAGCGAACTCTGAAGATTCCAGAAGCACTCCAGCAGTACACCACTGAGCAAATCAAGCAGAGGGGCTAGTTCTTTCTGGAAAGAACACTAACAGAGGTCAATTCATCTTGGGTACGGGAATTCTACTGCAACTACTATCTCACTACCCTAGATGCAGTGAACTTGAGAGGAAAACAAATTCTGGTCACTGAGGAGGCCTTAGAGGACATTCTCCGGTTCCCAGCCAAGTCCGATCAGCCTGATGGTTATTCAAAGGCTGAGGAGGACATGCGTCAGATGCAGTATGATTGGAATGCTGTAAAGGCACGGATAGCTCTCGACCCGACAGTCCCTTGGGAGATGGGTCAGGACACTACCATGCCTAGAGGGATCAAGAGAGCATACTTAAACGATGAGGCTCGGTGATGGCATCAGATCTTGAGTAATTATGTGATGCCGAGTACTCACGAGACGGAGATCACGGCTGCTATGATCACCCTCCTTTGGTGTGTGCTGGAGGGTAAGGACCTTTATCTGCCACGTTTTATTCGGCATTATATGGCCAGGTTCCACGGCCGAGACATCCTCCCTTTTCCATATCTAGTTACACAGCTTGGCCGTCGAGCTGACGTGCCATGGGAGGCTACCGATGAGAGACCACCAGCGGCGGATTGCAGGAAGATCATTCCGCACAGTCGGAACTTCTTAGCCTTGGGCCACAGACCACCACCATTCACTGCTACTGATGAGTCAGCCCCACCGTCTGCTGGACCCTCTTCCTCCACTGCTGCACCACCTACCCCTGCTACCACCACTGCACCTCCACCTGCCACAGAGCCCGTCTATCATCTGGTGCACCGCTTGTTTCGACGACTTGACCAGATGGAGCGTCGCAACAAGCGACGCTATGAGCACCTAAAGCTGATGATACGATCCGGTGACATCCCCTCCGAGCCTGACACACTATCCGAGGCATCTGAGGAGGAGGCGGATGCGCCCGAGGCAGAGACCCATCCCCAAGGAGAGGCAGCGCCGGCTGCACCACAGGCAGCGGTCCCACATCAGATTGAGGCGGCGGATCTTGAGATCCCGATCTAGCAGCACCTCCTCCACAGCAGCCAGACCCTCAGCCCACCACCACCACTGAGACTCCAGCTACCATCCCTCCCAGTGATGACACTCCTTCACACCTGGCTTGATTGAGCATCGGGGACGATGCTTCCTTTTAAGTGTGGGGAGGTCGCCATCTCTGGCGTTTATTTTGGTGAACCACTACATACTTTTTCTTTTATTTTGGATATTTTTCTGTATTTTTCTTTTTACTGTTATTTTCTGAGTACTTATACATTGCTTTTATGTATTTTTACTCTATTTTCTACATTTTGCATCTTTAGTTCATATTTTAGCCATTTAGTTTATTTTAGTTATTTAGTTTAGTTTGCAATTCTGATTTATTAGTGGATTAATTAGTATAGTTTACCCTTTTTAGCATAAGATAGTATAGTTTAAAATTGAAAAATATAAAAAGAAACTAAGCTAGGAAATTGAACATATCAGATTTAAATCCACAAATCTTATATATAGCATTACATGATGTAGTTAAGCTGACAACATTTCATCAAGGAGGAACATTAAAACTTTAAAAGCTACCCTAAATAAATTTTTTATGAGAATAATGGGAATTTTTAACTAAAAATTACTAGCCTTAAGCAGAAAAACAAAAGAAAATCCCAAGTGAATCCTTGGTTAGCTTAAGATAGAAAATCATGAATAGAGTTAAATGTGGGAAACCTTTTGGGAACATGGATAATAAAAACAAAAGGTAGAGAAGTTAAAAGGAATAAAATAAAATTTGGGAAGCATGCTCATGAGAAACTCTAAGTGATTCAATTACCATGTGCATTAAAAAAAAAAGAAAGAGAGTTATTTTTCAGCATCTAAATAAAAGGGGATACAAAAGAAATTCCCCAATGCAAAATAAAAACAATGCACATGGGATAAAAATAAAAAGTGAAACATGAGCATGTAACAATAAGTGGGATAATATGGGAGAATAGGTAAAGAAGTTTTATCTTGCTAAATATGTATGTTAGGTGAGATATTAGTCTAATTAAGGATTCACTTATTAGCTCACTTAACCCTATACATAAATCCTTACCTTTACCTTGGCCCCATTACAACCTCAATTAAAGACCTCATGACTTTTTGGTATGACTATATTCTGTAATTGTTGATTGGTTAGATGAAGAACAAAGTTATAGAAAGTAAGAATAAAAAGAAAAATAGAGTGAATAAACCCAATAAACACTGAGTGACTAGAGAGTAAACACAAAATCCAGTGAGGGTTCTATAACTCATCAACATATATCTGTGCTTATATTTACTAATTGTTTTGCAAGTTTGTACAATGTTTTCTTTCCCATCTCATTTGCTAAAATGCTTTATTATTTAAGGGTTGGCTATATATATACATATACATGACTCCTTGAGAATGTGAATTAACTTGACTACATGTAAGCTTTATATATAAGTGAATAATTTAGAGTTGCATGATGCATCATTCATTTAGGTAGTTGCATTTAAATTAGGTTGCATTGCATGACATTCCATCACTTTAACCTTAATTATTTACCTTGGATTTAGCATGAGGACATGCTAGCGTTTAAGTGTGGGGAGGTTGATAAACCCATATTTCATGAGTTCTTTTGTGCTTAATTTGAGTGATTTATACAATCCTTCACCTACTTATTCACATTAATTGCATGGTTTTACTTTCCCTTCCTTATTATGTGATGTAAATGAAAAACATGTTTCCTAAGCTTTAAAATTAATTAATTTAATTACCTTTATTTCCATTCGATGCCGTGATTAGTGTGTTGAGTAGTTTCAGATTTTCTAAGGCAGAATGACTTAAAGGATGGAAAAGGAAACATACAAAAATGGAAGGAGAAAGCAAAACGGAGCTTTGAAGGAAACTGGTATTCACGCGATCGCATGGACGACGCGATCGCGTGCTAGAAGCGAAGATGCGGCGACGCAGCCGCATGACTAACGCGATCGCGTGCCATAAGCAGAACACATACGACGCGGACGCGTGACTGACGCGACCGCGTGGCAAGGAAAACCTCCGAATGACGCGACCGCGTGACCCACGCAGACGTGTGACAGAGGCCACATATCAGAATTTATAGAATACGCCCCCAGCAAATTCTGAAGCCCTTTTTGGCCCAGATCCAAGTACAGACAGCATAGACCAGAGGTTATAAAGTGTGGGAATGCATCCATTCAAAGGAGAGCTCGCATATTTTATTTTTCAATGATTTAGATTTAGTTGAGAGGGAGATCTTATCCTCTCTCTCTCTTAGGATTTAGGATTTCTTCTTGTTTTAAGAGTGACTCTCAATCCAGGTTTTACATTTCTTTGTTTTAGCTTCCTTTTACTTTTATTTATTCCAGCACTTGAATTGATCAGTGAATTTATGAATTTCTTCCATGTTATAGATTGTTATCTGAATTAATAATATTTGAGGTATTTTCAGTTTATGATTGTTCTCTTTGATTTAAGTTACCATTGCTTCCCATCTAAGGATATTTTTATTATTCCAGCAATTTTATTTTTTCCCCTTTTGGCCCTGGTTAAGAATTCAGTAACTCAACAGTTATTAAACTCAACATAACTGATAATCGTTATCTTGCTAATTGAGATGATTTAAGTGATCCCAACCTTTTCTTAGGAAATAAATAGGATTCAAAGGTCAATTTAATTAATCCCCTGACTTTCCTTTGCCCTAGTAAAGGTTGACCAAGTGGAGTTTAGATTCAACTTTCATTATAGTTGAGAGAGATAACTACGTTGGACCTCCAACTTCTCTTACCTTGCCAAAAGTCTGCTTTACAGTATTTATTTATTTTAATTGCCATTTACTTTACTTGTCATTTAAATTACTTGCTTCTCATCGATTACAACCTTTATAGCCAATAATAAGAACATACTTCCTCGCAGTTCCTTGAGAAGACGACCGGAGGTTTGAATACTCGGTTAACAATTTCTAAAGGGGTTTGTTACTTGTGACACCCAAAACGTTTGTATGAAAGGACTTTTGAAGGTTTAGAAACCATACTTGCAACGAGGATTTATCTGCAAATTTCTAGACCACGCAAAAGTTCTCTCATCAAGAAATCACCCAAACTTTGGGTGGGGAAATCAACAAGATCAAAACCAATATCAGAGACGTCATAACCCCAACAACCATGCAGCTCACCAATATTTCACACAAAGATCATATCAACACCACCCTAACAACACCTCTCCACATCCATACCAAAACTAGCATAACCCAACTCACCCCTCCACTCTCAACTCACCCTCATCTGAAGATAGACTCTCCAAAATTGAGACTATGCTTGAGAGCATATGCAAAGAGATTCAAGACAGTAAGGCATTCTGAGAAGAAGTGCAGTCCAATATGCAGAATCAAGATGCTGCAATCAAGAAACTTGAGACACAAATTGGCTACCTATTCAAGAGAATTTCCAGCCATGACCCTCGCAGCGATGCAGACTCAAACCAAAGGGAGGAGTGTCAGGCTATAACCCTCAGAAGTGAAAAAGAATTGAAGGAGACTCCCAAGCAACCCCAAGAGAAAGATTCAGTTGGAAAGAAGGAGGAATAAGATGAAGCTCAAATCCCCACCTCCAACTCAAGTCAAAAGGAAGGAGAGCTGAAGCCATATGTTCCGAAAGTACCATACCCTCAACAACTGAAGAAGAAGGGGGATGACAGCCAGTTCTCCAGATTTTTAGAAATCTTCAAGATATTGCAGATTAACATACCCTTCGCTGAAGCAATAGAGCAAATGCCGCTCTATGCCAAGTTCTTGAAGGAATTGATGACTAAGAAGAGAAGTTGGAAGAGCAACGAGACTGTGATACTAACTGAAGAATGTAGTGCTATCATTCAGCATAAACTACCCCAGAAACTGAAGGATCCTGGGAGCTTCCAGATCCCTTGTATTATAGGGGAGATCACAGTGGAGAAGACTTTATGTGACTTAGGAGCCAGCATAAATCTGATGTCAGTAGCTATGATGAGAAAAATGAAGATCGAGGAGGCTAAGCCGACAAAAATAGCCCTACAACTGGCAGACCGATCGTTTAAGTTCCCTCATGAAGTATTAGAAGATTTGCTGGTGAAGGTGGGGGATTTCATTTTCCCAACAGACTTTGTGGTATTGGACATGCAGGAGGAAGCCAAAGCCTCCATCATTCTGGGAAGACCATTCTTAGCTACTGCTGGAGCTGTCATTGATGTTCAAAAAGGTGATCTCACCTTGAGATTACACAATGAAAAAATGACATTCAATGTGTTCAAGGCCAGGAGTTACCCACCAGAACAATGGGGAGAATTTATGAGGTTGGACTCACTAGAAGATGCAATACAGGAGAGTTTTGAAGAAGAAGAACCTGAAGGATTAATAGAGGAGGGATTAACATCTAGTGAAGAGGTTGCAACAGCAGAGATTCATATACAAGGTGCACCAAAGGAAGAGAATGAAAAGTTAGAAGCACCCAAACTTGAACTCAAGGCATTACCACCCACTCTCAAATATGCATACTTAGGAGAGAATGAAAGCTACCCGGTGATCATAAACTCATCCCTCAGCCAAGATCAAGAGGAAGAGTTACTCCAAGTGTTGCAAAAGCATAAGGATGCCATTGGATGGACCCTCGCTGATTTGAAAGGAATCAGTTCGGCCATATGCATGCATAAGATACTGTTGGAAGATGATGTCAAACCATCCATTTAATCTCAAAGGAGGCTGAACCCAATCATGAAGGAAGTGGTGCAGAAAGAAGTTATGAAGTTATGGCAGGGAGGGGTAATCTACCC
>NC_029794.2:90770753-90839819 GCF_000816755.2 Arachis ipaensis
CCACCAGAACAATGGGGAGAATTTATGAGGTTGGACTCACTAGAAGATGCAATACAGGAGAGTTTTGAAGAAGAAGAACCTGAAGGATTAATAGAGGAGGGATTAACATCTAGTGAAGAGGTTGCAACAGCAGAGATTCATATACAAGGTGCACCAAAGGAAGAGAATGAAAAGTTAGAAGCACCCAAACTTGAACTCAAGGCATTACCACCCACTCTCAAATATGCATACTTAGGAGAGAATGAAAGCTACCCGGTGATCATAAACTCATCCCTCAGCCAAGATCAAGAGGAAGAGTTACTCCAAGTGTTGCAAAAGCATAAGGATGCCATTGGATGGACCCTCGCTGATTTGAAAGGAATCAGTTCGGCCATATGCATGCATAAGATACTGTTGGAAGATGATGTCAAACCATCCATTTAATCTCAAAGGAGGCTGAACCCAATCATGAAGGAAGTGGTGCAGAGAGAAGTTATAAAGTTATGGCAGGGAGGGGTAATCTACCCGATTTCAGACAGCCCCTGGGTCAGCCCCGTGCATGTGGTGCCCAAAAAAGGAGGGATCACTGTAGTCAACAATGAGAAGAACGAACTAATTCCTACAAGGACCGTCACAGGATGGTGGATGTGCATTGGTATGCAAAATTGTTACTCAGATTAGGTTGTAAAATTATTTGTTCGTTCTTTCCCTGGCAATGGCGCCAAAAACGGGTGCACAGAACCATGGTCCAAACATAACTTCACAACTTCGCACAACTAACCAGCAAGTGCACTGGGTCGTCCAAGTAATAAAACCTTACATGAGTAAGGGTCGATACCACAGAGATTGTTGGTATGAAGCAAGCTATGGTCACCTTGTAAATCTCAGTCAGGCAGATATCAAATAGTTATGGAGTTCTCAAAAATAAATAATAAATAAATAGAAAATAAAGATAGAAATACTTATGTAATTCATTGGTGAGAATTTCAGATAAGCGTATAGAGATGCTTTCATTCCTCTGAACCTCTGCTTTCCTGCTGTCTGCATCCAATCAATCCTACTCCTCTCCATGGCAAGCTTTTTGCAAGGGCATCACCGTTGTCAATGGCTACATCCCATCCTCTCTGTGAAAATGGTCCAAATGCTCTGTCACAGCATGGCTAATCATCTGGAGGTTCTCGATCATACTGGAATAGGATTTACTATCCTTTTGCGTCTGTCACTTCGCCCAACACTCGCGAGTTTGAAGTTCGTCACAGCCATCCCTTCCCAGATCCTACTCGGAATACCACAGACAAGGTTTTGACTTTCCGGATCTCAGGAATGGCCATCCATGGGTTCTAACTTATACCACGAAGATACTAATAACTCGGACTCGGTCCCCTGTATTAGATATCTAAGAGATACTCATTCTGGCTTGTTTGCATGTAGAACGGAAGTGTTTGTCAGGCACGCGTTCGTGAGTGAGAATGATGATGAGCGTCACATAATCATCACGTTCATCATGTTCTTGGGAACGAATGGATATCTTAGAAGCAGAATAAGTTGAATTGAATAGAAAAACAGTGGTACTTTGCATTAAATCATGAGGAACAGCAGAGCTCCACACCTTAATCTATGGAGTGCAGAAACTCTACCATTTGAAGATACATAAGTGATAATGGTCCAAGCATGGCCGAATGGCCAGCCCCCATGACAGTCTAAGATAGCATAAAACTGATCAAAGATGATCCGAAGATGAAAATACAATAGTAAAAAGTCCTATTTATACTAAACTAGCTACTAGGGTTTACAGAAGTAAGTAATTGATGCATAAATCCACTTCCGGGGCCCACTTGGTGTGTGCTTGGGCTGAGCTTAAAGTTTACACATGCAGAGGCTTCTTTTGGAGTTGAACGCCAAGTTGTAACGTGTTTTTGGCGTTCAACTCTGGTTCATGACGTGTTTCTGGCGTTTAACTCCAGACTGCAGCGTAGAACTGGCGTTCAACGCCCTTTTGCGTCGTCTAAACTCGGCCAAAGTATGGACTATTATATATTGATGGAAAGCCCTGAATGTCTAGTTTCCAACGCAATTGGAAGCGCGCCATTTTGATTTCTGTAGCTCCAGAAAATCTACTTTGAGTGCAGGGAGGTCAGAATCCAACAGCATCAGCAGTCCTTCTTCAACCTCTGAATCTGATTTTTGCTCAAGTCCCTCAATTTCAGCCAGAAAATACCTGAAATCACAGAAAAACACACAAACTCATAGTAAAGTCCAGAAATGTGAATTTAACATAAAAACTAATAAAAACATCCCTAAAAGTAACTAGATCCTACTAAAAACATAGTAAAAATAATGCCAAAAAGTGTATAAATTATCCGCTCATCATGCATAGACTACCGGAAACTCAATGAGGCTACACAAAAGGATCAATTCCCCCTCCCATTCATGGATCATATGTTGGAAAGACTCGCAGGACACGCATATTATTGTTTTCTTGACGGTTATTCAGGATATAACCAAATAGTGGTTGATCCCAGAGACCAAGAGAAAACCTCATTCACTTGCCCATATGGAGTGTTTGCCTACAGGCGCATGCCATGTAATGCACCGGCAACTTTCCAACGCTGCATGCTTTCTATCTTCTCAGATATGATAGAGAAATTCATTGAAGTTTTTATGGATGATTTCTCGGTATTCGGAGATTCCTTTCTTAGCTACCTGAATCACCTAACCTTGGTATTAAAAAGGTGCCAAGAGACCAATCTGGTCTTGAACTGGGAGAAATGTCACTTCATGGTGACAGGAGGAATAGTCCTTGGTCATAAGGTTTCTAACCAAGGCATTGAGGTGGACAGAGCTAAAGTGGAACTTATTGAAAAACTTCCTCCACTTAGTGATGTCAAGGTAATTAGAAGCTTTTTAGGGCATGCTGGCTTTCACAGAAGATTTATTAAAGACTTTTCAAAGATAGCCAAGCCCTTGAGCAATCTCCTTGTATCTGATACACCATTTATCTTCGATGAAACATGCATGCAAGCATTCGAGAATTTAAAAAAAAGATTGTCCTCTGCCCCTATCATTTCCCCACCTGATTGGAACTTACCCTTTGAATTGATGTGTGATACATCTGACTTTGCTGTTGGGGCAGTGTTAGGGTAGAGGAAAGATAACTTAGTCCATGTGATATACTATGCTAGCAAAGTCCTCAATGATACTCAAAGAAATTATACCACTACTGAAAAGGAGTTGCTAGCAATAGTTTTTGCATTTGACAAGTTTAGATCATACCTCATTGGTGCTAAAGTGATTGTTTTCACAGATCACATAGCACTTAAATATTTGTTTGCCAAGCAAGAATCAAAACTGAGACTAATAAGATGGATCTTATTGTTGCAGGAATTCAATATTGAAATTAGAGACAAGAAAAGAGTGGAGAGCAAGGTAGCGGATCACCTATCCAGAATCCCTCAGGATGAAGGTGTAACACATGATACAAGTGTAAATGAGCTCTTCCCTGATGAGCAGTTGATGGCAGTTCACAAAGCACCATGGTTTGCAGACATTGCCAATTTCAAAGTAACCGGGGCTTTACCTCCAGAGATCAATAAACATCAAAAAAGAAAGCTCTTAAATGATGCAAAGTATTTTGTCTGGGATGAGCCATATCTCTTCAAGAAGTGTTCAGATGGAATCCTGAGGAGATGTGTTTCAGAAGAAGAGGGACGAGAGGTCCTGTAGAACTGCCACGGCTCATGTTATGGAGGCCATTTTGGAGGGGACAGAACTGCAGCCAAAGTGTTACAAAGCAGATTCTTTTTGCCCACCCTTTTCAAAGATGCCAAAGAACTAGCAAAGAACTGCAATGAGTGTCAAAGAGCTGGAAACTTGCCCAAGAGAAATGAGATGCCACAAAATTTCATCTTAGAACTAGAACTGTTTGATGTGTGGGGAATCGATTTCATGGGACCATTCCCAACTTCATATTCAAACAAGTACATCTTGGTGGCAGTGGATTACGTTTCCAAGTGGGTGGAGGCTATTGCAACTCCAACGAATGATAACAAGGTGGTCATGAACTTCCTTAGGAAGAATATCTTTAGCCGATTTGGAGTTCCACGAGCACTCATCAGTGATGGAGGGAGCCATTTTTGTAACAGACCACTAGAAGCTCTTCTCCTACGATACGGGGTAAAACACAAGGTGGCCACTCCTTACCATCCCCAAACAAGCGGGCAAACTGAGATGTCCAACAGAGAGCTAAAAAGGATTCTGGAAAAGACTGTGGGTGTATCAAGAAAGGATTGGTCGAAGAAGCTGGATGATGCTCTTTGGGCATACAGAACAGCATTCAAAACTCCACTTGGAATGTCCCCATATCAACTGGTGTATGGGAAAGCTTGTCATTTACCACTGGAGCTGGAACACAAAGCTCTCTGGGCTCTCAAGGTACTAAATTTTGACAGCATTGCTGCTGGTGCAAAGAGGATCCTGCAGCTGCAAGAGATGGAGGAATTTAGATCTCAAGCCTATGAAATTGCCAAGATTTATAAAGAAAAGGTAAAGAGAAGACATGACCTGCATCTGGAACCAAGGTGTTTTGAAAAGGGGCAGCAAGTACTCCTTTACAACTCCAAATTGAGACTGTTCCCTGGCAAACTCAAGTCAAGGTGGTCAGGACCCTTCCTTGTCACAAAGGTCTCGCCATATGGGCACATAGAAATCATGGATAAAAGTTCGGAGAGGACTTTCACTGTGAACGGACAAAGGCTCAAACACTACCTGGGCAACATGGGGGAAAACCCCAAAGTGAAGTATCATCTCAAGTAATGGAGGAATCGTCGAGCTAGCGACGCTAAAAGAGCGCTTTGTTGGGAGGCAACCTAACCTGAGGTAGTTTCTTTTTCATCGTCATTTCAATAAAAATCACATGTTGTTTCCCCTGTATTGCGAGGAGCTAAGTTTGGTGTTCCACACCAAAACAAATCTAAGAGTGAAATTGTAGTTTTAAGTTTGGTGTTCCACCAAAGATATGAGTTATAATCACACTACACTCTAATGACAGATTGCTAGCTCCAAACAATCAGGGGAACCACTTAGCAATAGTTTAGTCTGAAGTTAATAGTTGTTTTGTTAATAACAACATATGAGGCTCTCTGCAAGTAAGCAATCTGTTGCACTAGGCAAAAGAAATAAGTTTGGTGTTCACAAACCAAATTAAGTTCAGAAATTCGCAAGCATACTGATGAGCAGATAATTTATACGCTTTTTGGCAGTTTTTAGTATGTTTTTAGCATGTTTTAGTTAGTTTTTATTATATTTTTATTAGTTTTTATTTAAAATTCATTTTTCTAGACTTTGCTATGAGTTTGTGTGTTTTTCTGTGATTTTAGGTATTTTCTGGCTGAAATTGAGGGACCTGAGCAAAAATCTGATTCAGAGGCTAAAAAGGACTGCGGATGCTGTTGGATTCTGACGTCCCTGCACTCGAAGTGGATTTTCTGGAGCTACAAAAGCCCAATTGACGCGCTCTCAATTGCGTTGAAAAGCAGACATCCTGGGCTTTCCAGCAATATATAATAGTCCATACTTTGCCCGAGATTTGATGGCCCAAACCGGCGTTCAAAGGCAGCTCAAGAATTCCCAGCGTTAAACGCGGGAATTGGCACCAAAGTGGGAGTTAAACGCCCAAACTGGCACAAAAGCTGGCGTTTAACTCCAGAAAAAGTCTCTGCACGAAAATGCTTCAATGCTCAGCCCATGCACACACCAAGTGGGCCCGAAAGTGGATATTTACGTCATTTTCTCATTTTTGTAAACCCTAAGCTACTAGTTCTCTATAAATAGGACCTTTTGCTATTGTATTTGGAGAGGAATCTTTGGGTAGTTCTATGCTACCTTAGATCACGTTTTGGGGCTGGCCTCACGGCCATGCCTAGACCTTGTTCTTATGTATTTTCAACGGTGGAGTTTCTACACACCATAGATTAAGGTGTGGAGCTCTGCTGTACCTCGAGTATCAATACAATTACTATTGTTCTTCTATTCAATTCAGCTTGTTCTTGTTCTAAGATATCACTTGTTCTTCAACTTGATGAATGTGATGATCTGTGACACTCATCATCATTCTCACCTATGAACGTGTGCCTGAAAACCACCTCCGTTCTACCTTCGATTGAGTGTTTATCTCTTGGATTCCTTAATCAGAATCTTCGTGGTATAAGCTAGAATTGATGGCGGCATTCTTGAGAATCCGGAAGGTCTAAACCATGTCTGTAGTATTCTGAGTAGGATTCAAGGATTGAATGACTGTGACGAGCTTCAAACTCGTGATTGTGGGGCGTTAGTGACAGACGCAAAAGAATCACTGGATTCTATTCCGACATCATCGAGAACCGACAGATGAATAGCCGTGCTGTGATAGAGTGCATAGAAAATTTTCACTGAGAGGACGGGATTGTAGCCACTGACAACGGTGATGCCCAACATACAGCTTGGCATGGAAAGGAGTAAGAAGGATTGGATGAAGACAGTAGGAAAGCAAAGAGACGGAAGGGACAAAGCATCTTCATACGCTTATCTGAAATTCTCATCAATGAATTACATAAGTATCTCTATCTTTATTTTATGTTTTATTTATCTTTTAATCATTCATCCTCCATAACCATTTGAATCCGCCTGACTGAGATTTACAAGATGACCATAGCTTGCTTCATACCAACAATCTCCGTGGGATCGACCCTTACTCACGTAAGGTTTATTACTTGGACGACCCAGTGCACTTGCTGGTTAGTTGTGTGAAGTTGTGATAAAGAGTTGAGATTACAATTGAGCGTACCATGTTGATGGCGCCATTGATGATCACAATTTCGTCCACCAAGTTTTTGGCGCCGTTGCCGGGGATTGTTCGAGTTTGGACAACCGACGGTTCATCTTGTTGCTTAGATTAGGTACTTTTCCTCTTTATTTTTCGAACAAAATTTTCAAAAAAAATACAAAAAGATTTTCTATTTTGTTCTTCAGAGTTTTTAAGAATGAATTCTAGAGTTTCATGATGATTTGTTGAAGTCTGGCTAGCTGAGAAGCCATGTCTAATCTTTTGGAACGAGGTTTCAACTTATCATCACAAGAGCTTGTTGATTTCTATCAATTTTGCTGTTGAGAGCAATGATCTGCTAAAGCTTGGCTGGCTATTGGCCATGTCTAGTGTTTTGGACCGAAGCTTTCTTTGAAAGCTTGGCTGGCTAGTAAGCCATGTCTAATTCCTGGACCGGAGTTTTAGACTAGCATTGCAATGATTCCTGGAATTCTCATTAAGAATTTTGAACCCTTATTTTTTCTTTTCCACTCAATTTTCAAAAAAAAAAAAAAAAACCACAAAAAAATTTATAAAATCATAAAATCAAAAATAATTTTTTGTTCCTTATTTGAGTCGAGTGTCTAATTTTAAGTTTGGTGTCAACTGCATTCATCTAATTTTCGAAAAATTCATGCATTATGTTCTTTATTGATCTTCAAGTTGTTCTTGATGATTTCCTTGCTCTGATCTTTAAATTCTCTTGTTTTGTGTGTTTTGTTATTTTTCATATGCATTCTCAATTTGTTTGTGTCAATAGTATACAAACTTCTAAGTTTGGTGTCTTGCATGCATTGTTTGTTTGATTTTAGTTTTCCATGTTTAGTTGCATTTCGATTAAAAATCCAAAAAAAAAAAATTTTAAAAATGTGTCTTTTCAAGTCAATAATACAGAGAATTGAAGATTCAGAACATGCTGCAGAGGAATTACACAGAAAAAGCTGGGCGTTCAAAACGCCCAGTGAAGAAGAAAAACTGGCATTTAAACGCTAGCCAGGGTACCTGGCTGGGCATTTAACGCCCAAAAGGGTAGCATTTTGGGCGTTAAACGCCAGAATGGATACCATTCTGGGCGTTTAACGCCAGGATGACACAAGAGGGAAGATTTTGTTTTTAATGCACATTTTTTTTAGTTTTCATTTTTTTTTCAAAATCAAATCTTTTTCAAATCATATCTTTTCAATCATATCTCTTTCAAAATCAATTTCTTTCCATTTTATATTTATTTTTACCATTTTCAAAAATCCTTGCTTCAATTCAAGATTTACTTCAAAAATTTTCAAGTTGTTACTTGCCTATTAAGAAAGGATCAAATTTTAAATTTTAGAATCATATCTTTTAATTTCTTGATAGTCAAGTAATCAACTTTAATTTTAAAAATTTTCTTTTTCTAAATTGATTTTCAATCATATCTTTTCAAACATATCTTTTCAATTACATCTTTTTCAAAATAGTTTTCAATCATATCTTTTTTATTTCTAATTTCAAAATCTTTTTCAAAAATCACTTTATCTCTTTCCCAACTCTAATTTTCGAAAATCATTCTTCAATTTTTCAAAATTTATTTTAATTATTTCAAAATCTTTTTAATTTATTTTCAAAAATTCTTCCCCTCTTCTCACATCCTTCTATTTAAGGACTAACACTCCTCCATTATCAATAATTCGAATTTTATCTCTCTTGATAAGTTCGAATTCTTCTACCTCCTCCTTCTATTCTTCTTTTCCTCTGTCACCTCAAGGAATCTCTATACTGTGACATAGAGGATTTCCTACTTTCTTGTTCTCTTCTCTTTCATATGAGCAGGAACAAAGATAAAGGCATACTTGTTCAAGCTGATCCTGAACCTGAAAGGACCTTGAAGTGAAAGCTAAGAGAAGCTAAGGCACAACTCTCTATAGAGAACCTAACAGAAATCTTCAAACTAGAAGAAGACATGGCAGCCGAAAACAACAACAATGCCAACAATGCAAGGAAGGTGCTGAGTGACTTTACTGCACCTACTCCCGACTTCTATGGGAGAAGCATCTCTATCCCTGCCATTGGAGCAAACAATTTTGAGCTTAAGCCTCAATTAGTTTCTCTGATGCAACAGAATTGCAAGTTTCATGGACTTCTATTGGAAGATCCTCATCAGTTCTTGGCTGAATTCTTGCAAATCTGTGACACTGTCAAGACCAATGGGGTTGACCCTAAGGTCTATAGACTTATGCTATTCCCTTTTACTGTAAGAGACAGAGCTAGGATATGGTTGGATTCACAACCTAAGGAAAGCCTGAACTCTTGGGAGAAGCTAGTCAATGCCTTGTTGGCAAAGTTCTTTCCACCTCAAAAATTGAGTAAGCTTAGAGTGGAAGTCCAAACCTTCAGACAGAAGGAAGGTGAATCCCTCTATGAAGCTTGGGAGAGATACAAGCAATTGATCAGAAGGTGCCCTTCTGACATGCTTTCAGAATGGAGCATCATAGGTATCTTCTATGATGGTCTGTCTGAACTGTCCAAGATGTCATTGGACAGCTCTGCTGGAGGATCTCTTCCTCTGAAGAAGACGCCTGTAGAAGCTCAGGAACTCATTGAAATGGTTGCAAATAACCAATTCATGTACACTTCTGAGAGGAATTCTGTGAATAATGGGACAAGTCAGAAGAAAGAAGTTCTTGAGATTGATACTCTGAATGTCATATTGGCTCAGAACAAAATATTGACTCAGCAAGTCAATATGATTTCTCAAAGTCTGTCTGGAATGCAAGCTGCACCAGGCAGTACTAAGGACGCTTCATCTGAAGAAGAAGCCTATGATCCTGAGAACCCATCAATAGAAGAGGTGAATTACATGGGTGAACCCTATGGAAACACCTACAATCTTTCATGGAGAAACCATCCAAATCTCTCATGGAAGGACCAACAGAGGCCTCAACAAGGCTTCAACAACAACAATGGTGGAAGAAACAGGTTTAGCAATGGCAAACCTTTTCCATCATCTTCTCAGCAGCAGACAGAGAACTCTAAGAAGAACCACTCGGACTTAGCAACCATGGTCTCTGATCTAATTAAAACCACTCAGAGTTTCATGACTGAAACAAGGTCCTCCATTAGAAATTTGGAAGCATAAGTGGGTCAGCTGAGCAAGAAAGTTACTGAACTCTCTCCTAGTACTCTTCCAAGCAATACAGAAGAGAACCCAAAAGGAGAGTGCAAGGCCATAAACACAATCAACATGGCCAAATTTAGAGAAGAGGAAGAGGCAGTGATCACCACTGAGGAAGACCTCAATAGACGTCCACTGGCCTCCAATGAGTTCCCTAATGAGGAACCATGGGAATCTGAGGCTCACACTGAGACCATAGAGATTCCATTGGATTTACTTCTACCATTTATGAGCTCTGATGAGTATTCCTCCTCTGAAGAGGATGAAGATGTCACTGAAGAGCAAGTTGCTAAGTACCTTGGAGCAATCATGAAGCTAAATGACAAGTTATTTGGTAATGAGACTTGGGAGGATGAACCTCCTTTGCTCACCAAAGAACTGGATGACTTGACTAGGCAGAGATTACCTCAAAAGAGACAGGATCCAGGAAAGTTCTCAATACCTTGTACCATAGACACCATGACCTTTGAGAAGGCTCTGTGTGACCTAGGGTCAAGTGTAAACCTCATACATCTCTCTGTAATGGAGAAGCTAGGGATCCTTGAGGTACAAGCTGCACGAATCTCACTAGAGATGGCAGACAACTCAAGAAAACAAGCTTATGGACTTGTAGAGGATGTCTTGGTAAAGGTTGGAGACAACTACATCCCTGCTGATTTCATAGTCCTAGAGACTGGGAAGTGCATTGATGAATCCATCATCCTTGGCAGACCCTTCCTAGCCACAGCAAAGGCTGTGATTGATGTTGACAGAGGATAATTGATCATTCAAATGTCACCCATTCACCAATCACCTCAATACCTCTTCCCCAAAAACCCCTCACCTATCAAATTCCACCATTCTCTTCACCACTCACATCCATCCTTCATAAAACCCCACCTACCTCACCATCCAAATTCAAACCACTTTCCCTCCCAAACCCACCCATACTAGCCGAACCCTACACCCCTCTCAACTCCTATATAAACCCATCTTCACTCCCTCATTTTCACACAACCTCAACACCACTTCTCCCCCTTGGCCGAACCACAAAGCCTCCTCCATCTCCTCCATTTTTCTTCTTCTTCTACTCTTCTCTTTCTTTTTTTGCTCGAGGATGAGCAAACCTTCTAAGTTTGGTGTGGTAAAAGCATTTGCTTTTTGTTTTTCCATAACCATTTATGACACCTAAGGCTGGAAAAACCTCTAGAAAGAGGAAAGGGAAGGCAAAAGCTTCCACCTCCGAGTCATGGGAGATGGAGAGATTCATCTTAAGGGTGCATCAAGACCACTTCTATGAAGTTGTGGCCATGAAGAAGGTGATCCCCGAGGTCCCTTTTAAGCTCAAAAAGGGCAAATATCCAGAAATCCGACATGAGATCCGAAGAAGAGGTTGGGAAGTTATGATGACAAGTCATCTTAGCCTAGTTTCACTAGTCTTTTTCTTTTGTTTTCACTTGAATTGTGCACTTTCTTGAGCTACAAGCAAGCTAATTGGGTAGATTTTCATGTTTCCTTTGATTTAATCAACCATGTATGAATTCATGCTATTTCATGAGGTTTTATACTATAATTGTCACATATTATGAAAGAATGAATATCTCATGATTTTAAGCATAGCTTTGATGTGCTTGGTTGATTAATGATAGGTGAAGAAAGCTTGGAGAAAGGTTGAAGCAAGAAGGAATAGCTAGGAGTAAAGAGAGGACAATGGAATAAGTGAAATTGAACCAGGAAGCAAAAAGCTGGACCTAAAGTTAGCCTCAAACTTTTGCACAAACTTTTGGGTGAAACGTTAGCCCCAACATTAGCCCCTAACTTTTGGGCTAACGTTGGAACAGATCGACCTCACTCCCGTGAGTTTTTATTACTTGATGCGACCCGGTACACTTGCCGGTTAGATTTGTGTGTTTTGGGAGAAATTCATTTTTCCACCAAAATACTCATCAAGTTTTTGGCGCCGTTTCTGGGGATTGATTAGATTGACAATGATTAAGTGAGGTGGCAGTTTAGATCAAGCACTTTTTCTTTAATTTTTGACTGACACACTAACTGTTTGAATTTTTGCCTGAGCTAATTGAAACCTCACTTTAGCAATAGAGTGAAGTTTTCTTGGTTTATCTTGCTGAATATGATTCTCATAGCTTGACAAATAAACGAGAGAAGTGATTTTCGTTCATTAATCTCTCAAGTTTACCAACTGTTTGACAGATGGTGTCAACTAATCCTCTGACTACATTCTGGCATGAGAATATCCAATTTTCATTTGGATTGTTTGTGATTGTGCAGGTCATGGAGGAAAGGAATCCTACAGCAAGAGGAGAAAAACTGAGGCATTATGATTTCCAGCCTCCATAATCAAAGAGCAAGATGTCAAGCTAGTGACAATAAAAGAGCGCTTGTTGGGAGGCAACCCAACCTGAGGTAGTTTTCTTTCCATAGTTATTTTAATAAAAAGGTTAATTAGTTTTATCTATAATGCAAGAATCTAAGTTTGGTGTTGCACACCAAAACAATCTAAAGGAGAATGCAGGATTCTAAGTTTGGTGTTTCACCAAAATCCCATTATAAAACACATTCTCACTTTCTGCATAATGCTGGCTTCAAGCATGTTGGATGAACTAGTTAACTATTCTGCTGTTTCCTAGTTTTCAGTTTTATTGCTTTTGAAAAAGAAGAAGAAAAGGAAGAAAAAAAATTTATTATTATCACACATGGTTAATTTAATGCATGAAAACCATTGGCAAGGTACTAAGTTTGGTGTCCCCATACCAAAGTAAGTTCAAAAGCCCACAAATAAATCATGCATGCTAACCATTGTTTCCAAGTGCTTGGGGAACAAGCAACTTTCAATATCATTGCAGAGGTCCATACAAGCTTTTGGAAGGATTAAACATCATCAACCAAAGAGATGAAAGAGGAATGTGTGGATCAGTGGTGATGATGATGAGGAGTAAAGCAAGCGAACTCCAAAAGGTTGTATTGTTAAGTGATTATCTTACATCAAACACTAATATGATTGAGAGTGGTTTAGTTTCCCTGATTATCTGTCTGCATAGCATAATTTTTCTGTAATCCAATAAGCAAGATGCTTGATCATTCACAACATTTTTCTTCAAAACTTGTTTGCACTCGATGTTCAAAAATGCATCACATGAAAGTTCTTTGAAAAGAAGGATTGAGGAATTAAACAATTTTGGACCTTACAATTTATTCTTCAATCCGTCTTAAGTGAAAGAACCTATGAGCATAATTCATTTCTTGCTTGGGGACAAGCAAGATTTAAGTTTGGTGTTGTGATGACAAGTCATCTTAGCCTAGTTTCACTAGTCTTTTTCTTTTGTTTTCACTTGAATTGTGTACTTTCTTGAGCTACAAGCAAGCTAATTGGGTAGATTTTCATGTTTCCTTTGATTTAATCAACCATGTATGAATTCATGCTATTTCATGAGGTTTTATACTATAATTGTCACATATTATGAAAGAATGAATATCTCATGATTTTAAGCATAGCTTTGATGTGTTTGGTTGATTAATGATAGGTGAAGAAAGCTTGGAGAAAGGTTGAAGCAAGAAGGAATAGCTAGGAGTAAAGAGAGGACAATGGAATAAGTGAAATTGAACCAGGAAGCAAAAAGCTGGACCTAAAGTTAGCCTCAAACTTTTGCACAAACTTTTGGGTGAAACGTTAGCCCCAACGTTAGCCCCTAACTTCTGGGCTAACGTTGGAACTTGGATCTTGGGTTGGAGAATTGAAGAAATTCTGTTTCAATCTCATCCTTGGATCTCTCTGCTTTATTTACTGCTTGATTGAATTTAATTTCTGTTAATTGCTCTTCATCTACTTTCCTTGCAATTTACAATTCCTTTGCAATTGTTCTTGTTGGATCTAGGAAGGCATTGAGATCTAGACTCGGTTTTCTAGTCTCTGGGTCCTGAGATCTGAACTTTCAATTTCTAATTCTCTGTTTACTGTTTTCATGTTCATTTACTTTTCTGCTTCAAGATCTGATTTAACCCAAACTCTCTTCTACTTCTCTACGTGATGCAAATTTACTTTTCCTTGTTTAATTTCTGCAATTCCAAGTCCCAATCCCCTTTACAATTCAAGTCATTTACATTTCTTGCACTTTAAGATTCCGCAATTTACATTTCTTGCATTTTAAGTTTCTGCCATTTTATTTCCTGTTCTCTTTAATTCCATGCAATTTAATTTCTGCAAATCACAAAACACTCAGCCAAATCTTGATTCGCTTGACTAAATTAACCACTAAGCTAAAATTGCTCAATCCTTCAATCCCTGTGGGATCGACCTCACTCCCGTGAGTTTTTATTACTTGATGCGACCCGGTACACTTGCCGGTTAGATTTGTGTGTTTTGGGAGAAATTCATTTTTCCACCAAAATACTCATCAAGTTATCACCAACCCCATTCAATAAGTCGGGATCTTAATGGTTTAAGAGTTCTATGCCAATGCATGGATCACCAAGAACCAAGATCAAAATGTGAACCCGGACCCAAAGAATTGGCTTACAATGGTTCGGGGGAAACGCTTAGATTTTAGTCTGGAAAATGTAAGGTTGGCATTCAACTTGCCCATAATGCAAGGAGATGAACACCCCTACACTAGAAGGGTCAACTTTGATCAAAGGTTGGACCAAGTCCTCATAGACATTTGTGAAAAGGGCGCTCAATGGAAGAGAGATTCAAGAGGAAAGTCGGTTCATTTAAGAAGGCATGACCTCAAGCCCGTGGCTAGGGCATGGTTGGAGTTTATCCAACGTTTAATCATTCCCACTAGCAACCGGTCTGAAGCTACTATAGACCGGGCCATCATGATTCATAGCATCATGATTGGAGAGGAAGTAGAAGTTCATGAGGTTATATCCTAAGAACTCTATAAGGTGGCGGACAAGTCCTCTACCTCGGCAAGGTTAGCCTTCCCTCATCTCATTTGTCACCTATGTAATTCAGTTGGATTTAACATAGAGGGAGACATCCTCATTGATGAGGACAAGCCCATCACTAAGAAAAGGATGGAGCAAACAAGAGATCCCACTCATGGACATGAGCATGAGGAAATTCCTCATCGTGAAATCCCTGAGATACCTCAAGGGATGCACTTTCCCCCACAAAACTATTGGGAGCAAATTAACACCTCCCTAGGAGAATTGAGTTCCAACATGGGACAACTAAGGGTGGAGCACCAAGAACATTTCATCCTCCTCCATGAAATTAGAGAAGATCAAAGAATCACGAGAGAGGAGCAACAAAGGCAAGGAAGAGACATTGAGGAGCTCAAGAACTCCATAAGATCTTCAAGAGGAAGAACAAGCCGCCATCACTAAGGTGGACCCGTTCTTTAATCTCCTTGTTCTTTACTTTCCTGTTTTTCGAATTTTTTTATGCTTATGTTTATCTATGTTTGTGTCTTATGATCATTAGTGTCTTAGTGTCTATGCCTTTAAGCTATGAATGTCCTATGAATCCATCACCTTTCTTAAATGAAAAATGTTTTTAATTGAAAAAGAAAAAGAAGTGCATGAATTTCAAATTTTAAAACAGTTTAATTATCTTGATGTGGTGCAATGCTATTGTTTTTCTGAATGAATGCTTGAACAGTGCATATTTTTGAATTTGATTGTTTATGAATGTTAAAATTGTTGGCTCTTGAAAGAATGAAAGGAAAAGGAGAAATGATATCTGATGATCTGAAAAATCATAAAATTGATTCTTGAAGCAAGAAAAAGCAGTGAAAAGCTTGCAGAAAAAAAAAAAGAGAAAAAGCAAGCAGAAAAAGCCAATACCCCTTTAAACCAAAAGGCAAGGGTGATAAAAAGGATCCAAGGCTTTGAGCATCAGTGGATAGGAGGGCCCACAGGAATAAAATCCTGGCCTAAGCGGCTAAACCAAGCTGTCCCTAACCATGTGCTTGTGGCGTGAAGGTGTCAAGTGAAAACTTGAGACTGAGCGGTTAAAGTCGAGGTCCAAAGCAAAAAGAAGAGTGTGCTTAAGAACCCTGGACACCTCTAATTGGGGACTCTAGCAAAGCCAAGTCACAATCTAAAAAGGTTCACCCAGTTATGTGTCTGTGGCATTTATGTATCCGGTGGTAATACTAGAAAACAAAGTGCTTAGGGCCACGGCCAAGACTCATAAAGTAGCTGTGTTCAAGAATCAACATACTTAACTAGGAGAATTAATAACACTATCTAGATTCTGAGTTCCTACAGATGCCAATCATTCTGAACTTCAAAGGATAAAGTGAGATGCCAAAACTGTTCAGAAGCAAAAAGCTAATATCCCCGCTCATCTAATTAATACTGATCTTCATAGATGTTTTTGGAATTCATTGTATATTCTCTTCTTTTTATCCTATTTGATTTTCAGTTGCTTGGGAACAAGCAACAATTTAAGTTTGGTGTTGTGATGAGCGGATAATTTATACGCTTTTTGGCATTGTTTTTAGTATGTTTTTAGCATGTTTTAGTTAGTTTTTATTATATTTTTATTAGTTTTTATTTAAAATTCACTTTTTTGGACTTTACTATGAGTTTTTGTGTTTTTCTGTGATTTTAGGTTTTTTATGGTTGAAATTGATGCTGTTGGATTCTGACCTCCCTACACTCGAAGTGGATTTTCTGGAGCTACAGAAGCCCAATTGGCGCGCTTTCAATTGCGTTGGAAATAGACATCCTGGGCTTTCCAGCAATATATAATAGTCCATACTTTGCCCGAGATTTGATGGCCCAAACCGGCGTTTAAAGTCAGCTCAAGAATTCCCAGCGTTAAACGCCGGAACTGGCACCAAAGTGGGAGTTAAACGCCCAAACTGGCACAAAAGCTGGCGTTTAACTCCAGGAAAAGTCTCTGCACAAAAATGCTTCAATGCTCAGCCCAAGCACACACCAAGTGGGCCCGGAAGTGGATATTTACGTCATTTTCTCATTTTTGTAAACCCTAAGCTACTAGTTCTCTATAAATAGGACCTTTTGCTATTGTATTTGGAGAGGAATCTTTGAGTAGTTCTATGCTACCTTAGATCACGTTTTGGGGCTGGCCTCACGGCCATGCCTAGACCTTGTTCTTATGTATTTTCAACGGTGGAGTTTCTACACACCATAGATTAAGGTGTGGAGCTCTGCTGTACCTCGAGTATCAATGCAATTAGTATTGTTCTTCTATTCAATTCAGCTTGTTCTTATTCTAAGATATCACTTGTTCTTCAACTTGATGAATGTGATGATCCGTGACACTCATCATCATTCTCACCTATGAACGTGTGTCTGACAACCACCTCCGTTCTACCTTCGATTGAGTGTTTATCTCTTGGATTCCTTAATCAGAATCTTCATGGTATAAGCTAGAATTGATGGCGGCATTCTTGAGAATCTGGAAGGTCTAAACCTTGTTTGTGGTATTTTGAGTAGGATTCAAGGATTGAATGACTGTGACGAGCTTCAAACTCGTGATTGTGGGGCATTAGTGACAGACGCAAAAGAATCACTAGATTCTATTCCGACATGATCGAGAACCAACAGGTGAATAGCCGTGCTGTGATAGAGTGCGTTGAACATTTTCACTAAGAGGACAGGATTGTAGCCACTGACAATGGTGATGCCCAATATACAGCTTTCCATGGAAAGGAGTAAGAAGGATTGGATGAAGACAGTAGGAAAGCAGAGAGACGGAAGGGACAAAGCATCTTCATACGCTTATCTGAAATTCTCACCAATGAATTACATAAGTATCTCTATCTTTATTTTATGTTTTATTTATCTTTTAATCATTCATCCTCCATAACCATTTGAATCCGCCTGACTGAGATTTACAAGATGACCATAGCTTGCTTCATACCAACAATCTCCGTGGGATCGACCCTTACTCACGTAAGGTTTATTACTTGGACGACCCAGTGCACTTGCTGGTTAGTTGTGCGAAGTTGTGATAAAGAGTTGATATTACAATTGAGCGTACCATGTTGATGGTGCCATTGATGATCACAATTTCGTCCACCACATACATGCAAGCTAACTATGTCTCAAGTGCTTTGGAAACAAGCAACTTCCAATAACTTTGCAGGAACCTTCTGAAAAAAATGGTGCACCATCATCCAAGGAAGTGAAGGAGCAAAAACTATGGATGAGGACAACAAGGGGATAGCAAGAAAATATCACCCGAATGTTGTGTTGTTACTTAGTTCCATATACTTAAAATGCTAAAACATGGAAGTCCAAAGGAACTTGATTTAGATAATTAGAGTTTAATGTTGCTTATTTGCTCTTGTCACATGTGTGCTGTCTAGATGTCACTGCATCCTTACTTTGCTTACTTGTATGCTTGTCCTTTCTAATCAAATAAAAAGAGAATGTGTGTTATCAAAGACCAGAGTGGAGTTCATATTGTGGAGTAAATTCCTTAGTTTGTGATGTGGTCATAAGTTAGCTAAATTGGTTCAACCACAAGGTGGGAAGATAACCACAAGTTTGGAATCGAGAACAGTATCTTCGGTTGGAACAGGAATCTTTCACTGTCTTTGTAGACCGATTACCCAATGATATCTCAAAGCACGAATTGTTTGAGTTGTTTGGATGGACGGGGAGAATCAATGACATCTACCTCTCAAGGAAAACGAGGAATGGAATTGTTTATCTGTTTGCGTTCATAAGATATACAACGAAAGGAGGGGCTTTGAAAGCAATTACGGAAATGAATCATATGCGATTAAGGGGTAAGGAGATCTTTGTGGGAGAGGCTAAATACAGAAGAGATATGTCAAAGCAACAGAAGGCGATGGACGTCGAAGCACCGCCGCGGAGAGCGATTGTTAGCGGAGCTGGTAGGAGGGAATATCATGGTAGGATTGGGCAAAATCTGAATGTAAGTAGGCGTGCAAATGAAGATGAGGGGGATTGTGGTGGTAGTTCCGATCAAACCAGGGATCGTTTGGTAAAAATGAAATCGATCGACACTGGGGTTGAAACCCAAGGGAATGGTGGGATGAAGGAAGTGGAAGTCTCAGTGATACCAGATAATTTGATTTGGCTACAGAAGAGCCTCATAGGGAGTGCCACAACAGCTATTGACTATCATTTGTTGAAAGAAATAGCAAGTACGGAGTGGCCCAAGGTAGTTAAAGTGTGTGACATGGGGGCGTACAAAGCCATGTTGACCTTTGATAGTGCTACTAGCTTGGAAGATGCACTGGTCACTGGTTTGGACAGTCTACTGCAGTTCTTTGTTAGTGTGAGCCGATGGGAAGAGCATGTGCGCTGCGATAAGAGAAGAGTGTGGATTGAGTGCATCGGACTTCCACTACAGGTTTGGTCGGACGATACGTTCTATAAGATTGGAAGTCTGTGGGGTGATGTGGTGTGTTGTGATGAGGTTACAAGCTCTTGCTCGTCGTTTGGCGCTGGACGAGTCCTGGTTGATACGTGCAAGCTTGACGTCATTCATGAATGGGTTCGTGTTATGGCTGGAACGACGGGTTTTGATATCTTGGTCACGGAAAAGGGAAGCAATGCCTCTCGGGTAGCAGGGCGGGTGATGAAGGATGGGTCGGCGGGAACCGGTGGTTTCTCAGTAGAAGCTGATCATTCAACTGGGGACAGTTTAAGACATGTTGATGGTTATCAGAGTCACCTGCAGCGGCTGGGATGGGATGCAGAGGCGGAATTGCTGGCTTTGGCGGTTAGGGAGGACGATCAGCAGAGGGGTAGAGTCGTCATTCATCCAGAGGATTTGAATGAGTGGAGTAACGGATTTTTAGTTTCAAAAACGGTAACAGCAGTAAGTAAGGAATTTAATTCCAATGAGAAAATTGCTGCAACAACGGGATCCCCGGCTATCAGTGAGGAGATTGACTCGGAACAGACTATATCCTGGGATTATGATAGAGGTTTTATAAGGGATGGGGCTGGTTTTTTGAGTAAGGCTGAAAGGGGTTTGGAAGGCATTAAGCCCAATAATCATAAAACTAGCACTGAGACCCATTTTCCACGTACCAACGCCAAGGGTGTGAGATTGGGCCATCACCAAAAAGCCCAAAATGCTGTTCCTCATGATGTATCGGGTGGGGACTGGGTCGGAGGTAGGTTGGCTGGGCTGGGTTCAATGAAGAGGACAGAGGGCTACGTGGATGGGGAACCGAGTTGTGGCTTTGACCAGGTTAAAGACGGCGCTGCCATCACCATCGACGGGAGCATGCCGGCGGGTTTGAAGAAGATTGCGACGACGAAGGGGGAGAGAGGGAAGGGGTGCCAGGATGCGGATGGCAATGGAGGACAACTCCGAGTGACGTCCCCTGGAGGCGGTGTTGATGGGGACCACGCGCTGCTGGATGCGATGATTAATGGTGATAAAGGGAGGGGGAGCCATGGAGTGGAGGTTGACGACAGCCAAGCAAGGTCGAGGAAACTGGCGGTGGGCATTGATAGGGAAGACGCAGCGCGGGCGCAGAAGGGAAATGGGGGTGAGCCTGGGTTCGCTGGGACGAGACAAGTCCTGAGTGGAGAAGTCGTAGGGGTGACTCTCGCTGGAGGGGGGACTGAGGGGAGTGCCATGCGGGACCGAGGAGGGCTGCTCAGGGACTGGTCTAGAGAGAAAACTGGTTCGGGTCTTGGTGGGTACGGTGATGTTGATGCACGACTTAATACAGGACAGTGCGATGAGGCTGGTTCCGAAGCAGTTGAGGCTGACGAAGCAGTGGCGGAGTCTGAGTTGGAAAAGGATGACGAAGTGGAGGATTCAAATGGCTTGGAATTTAACAATTGTGATGCTGGGAGTGAAGCGATCTCGGAAACGCCAGACAAAAGAGCGAAGGAAATGTGCGAAAACAGGAAGGCATGGGAGCTTGCTGTAGAGTCTGGAGCAGTGCAGTATGATGAGGAGGATGACATAATGGCGATATTGCAAGCACAAAATGAAGTAATCGCTCAGAAGAAAAAGCTAGCGAAGCAGAAGGAGAAAGCTAGGAGAAGTCGCCCGAAAAATCGTAAAAAAGTGTGTATAAATGTGTTAAAATGAATTTTAGCTCTTGGAATATCAGGGGGTTGGCGGGAATAGGAAAATTCAGTATGGTGAAGAACTTTAGGCGGAAATTTAATCTGAATATGCTAGGCTTGTTAGAGACAAAGAAAGTAGCTTTGACTATGTTTGAAGTAGCCCAACTTTGGGGAAATGATGCAGTTAAGTGGGAGTTTGTAGGAGTGGAAGGGGCGTCGGGAGGTATGTTGTTGATGTGGGATGAAGCAATGTTTAAGATGCATAACTGTTAAAAAGGGGATAGATGCTTATGTATGGATGGTGTGTTGTTGAATAATAACTTTCATTGTGCTTTCTGCCTAGTATATGGTGCACATGTGAGGGAGGAGAAGCTGTTGGTATGGGAAGAGTTGAGCTTTTTAGCCGGGTTATGCCAAGTACCGATATGCTATCTAGGGGACTTCAATGAGGTTACTCAGGTGGAAGAGAGGAAAGGGGCTGTTTCGTTGTCGGCATCTGCAATAGAGTTTAACTCATGTATTCATGATATGGAGTTAGTCGACCTAGCGCTGACTGATCGAATGTTCACTTGGTTTAGAGGTCAGTCTTGCAGTCGCATTGACAGGGTGCTGGTTAGTCTGGAGTGGTTAGAAGAATTTCCGGATATAAGGTTGAGAGGAGGGCCTAGAGGTTTATCTGACCATTGTCCTTTGATTGTGGATGTGACACGGATGAGAGGGGGGCCAAGACCGTTTCGGAGCCTGGATTCTTGGTTTTCTCACGAAGGATTCCGACGAATGGTAAAGGAGGAGTGGAGGAACTTGGGGGATTCTTCATTTATGGATAAGTTGAAGGGGTTGACAGTCCCACTTGGGAAATGGCACAAGGAGAATTTTGGAAACATGGATATGAGGATTAAAAAGTTTGAAGAAGAGATAAAGATAGTCGATGACTTGGTGAGCAACGGAGTGTATGATGAGACTATGGAAGCTAGAAGAAAGGCACTTGTAAGCTCATGCAAGAAGTGGTATATTCCAAGGGAACTTCATTGGAAGCAGATGTCCCGATCCAGGCATGCTAAGGAGATAGACAAAAATACTCGATACTTTCACAACTTAGCCTCAGCTCGGAGGGGGAACAATCATATTGATGCTTTAATGATCAATGGAAGATTAGTGCGGAATCAGGCCAGGATCAAGGTTGCTATACGGGATTTCTATAAAACCTTGTACCATCAGGAGACATCGCCTATTATAGGGTTTCGGGATGGACTGGTAGAGCAGATAAGTGCGGAAGAGGCAACAGAGCTAGAGATGATGCCATCCGTGGAGGAAATCAAGGAAGCGGTGTGGGATTGTGAGGCAACCAAGGCACCAGGAAGCGATGGGTATAATATGAATTTCATTAAAAAGTGTTGGGTTGATATCGGTAGGGAGTTCACTGAAGCAGTAATGGGGTTTTTCCAGTCTGCGGTGCTACCTAGGGATTCAAATGTCACTTGGGTGGCGCTAGCGCCGAAGTTTGTTGGGGCCAAAGAAATTAAAGATTTTAGGCCGATTAGTATGGTGGGTTGTGTGTACAAGGTTATTGCTAAGGTGCTGGTTCGGAGGATGCGAAAGGTTATGCCAGGTTTAGTTGGGGAGACTCAGAGTGCTTTTGTAAAGGGCAGGAAGATACATGATGGGGCACTGATTGCCTGTGAAACTGTGCAGTGGCTAAAGGTAAAGAAAAAGAGCTCAGTGATTATCAAATTAGACTTTCAAAAGGCTTATGATAGGGTCAAGTGGAATTTTGTAGATGTTGTTCTGCACAAGATGGGTTTTGGCTGTAGGTGGAGGGCTTGGATAAAGGAATGTGTTTGCTCTGCATCCATGTCGATTCTAATAAATGGCTCACCCTCTAAGCCGTTCAAAATGGAGAGAGGCCTAAGACAAGGAGACCCACTGTCCCCCTTTTTGTTTGTACTGGTTGTGGATGTTCTTCATAGAATGATTAAGGAGGCAGTGAGGAACGAGCGGATTACTCCGCTTTTGGTTGGGCGGGACAACATTGAGTTATCACACTTGTAGTTTGCCGACGATACTATCCTTTTCTGTCCTACTGAGGAGGAGACTATCCGGAACTACCAACGGTTGTTGCGTTGCTTTGAGTTGATGTCTGGGTTGAGCATCAACTTTGAAAAGTCCAGTTTGATTTCGGTTAATTGTGAGAGGAGCTGGACACGGGAGATGTGTCATATATTGGGGTGCAAGGAGGCTTCTTTACCAATCAGGTACCTGGGTATTTCTCTGGGAGCAAACCCGAGGCTCGTTAGGACATAGAAACCTGTGATTGATAAGGTGGAAGAAAAGCTGAGCCTGTGGAAAGCAAAATCCCTCAACAAGGCGGGTAAGCTGGTCCTTATTAAATCGGTTCTTAATAGTCTGCCGGTCTACTACCTCAGTCTATACAAGATGCCCAAGGCAGTGGCAGAGAAGCTGATCTCACTACAAAGACGATTCTTATGGAGTAAAGAGGATGGGGTGTATGGGATGCCGCTAGTAAAATGGGATATAGTAATGGCTCCAAAAAAGGCAGGCGGGTTGGGAGTTGGTGATGCAGTGGTTCGGAATACCGCCTTACTCTTTAAGTGGTGGTGGAGATTTTCTAAGGAGGACTGTCCTCTTTGGAAGAAAGTTGTTTGCTCCTGTAATAACATGAATCCTTCTGAGATGCTGAGTGGACAGCCAATACCTACAAGAGGGGGTCCGTGGAAGGAGATATGTCAATTACAAATCAGTGAGCCACAAGTAAGGGAAAAGATGATCAGTGGCTTGTCCATGGAGGTCGGGAATGGCGGATTAATCCGATTCTGGGAGGATAACTGGCTACCTAGTGGTCCATTGAAAGATGTGTTTCCAAGACTGTTCTCGGTCTCAAACCTTAAAGGATCTGTTATAGGGAATTGTAGGTTCTGGGATGGGTTAGAGTGGGTTTGGAGTCTTCAATGGAGGAGAGAGTTGTTCCAATGGGAGATGGAGCTTGTAAACCAGCTTCAAGAGAGGTTACAAACAGTAAGGCTAACGAATGATAGAGAGGATAGTGTGGTATGGAAATTTGATAAATCTGGTATTTTCTCCACTAACTCCTTTGTGCAGGTGTTGCAAGCAGAGGTCCTCCCGGAGGACATCACAACCTATGGTTTCACTAGTGCTATTTGGAGAGGATTTGTACCTCCAAGGATCGAGCTGTTTGCTTGGTTTGTGCTGGTCAGCAGGGTGAATACCAAGGATAGACTACGTAGATTAGGCGTTATAGCACAGCATGATAATTTGTGTGTGTTATGCTGTAAGTCTGAGGAGACTGCGTTTCATTTGTTTATCGAGTGTGAGCTCACTTGGCAGGTGTGGAGTGCTTGGCTGTTCGCTCTTGGAAGGCTTTGGGCAGTGCCAGGTTCATTAAAGGAGCACTTTCTAAGTTGGACGAATGGGTCAGTACGAAAGGATGAGAGGAAGCGGTGGTTCATTGGATTCTGTGCTGTTATATGGACAATTTGGCTAGAAAGGAATTGTAGAATTTTCAAAACCCAAGCATCTTGTGTGGAAGAAATTCTGAACAGATCTTTTGAATTCGCTGATGAATGGCTTGGTGGTGAACCCTATGGTTGTTGATGGCAGTGCTGAAGATGACTAGGGGTTGTCATGTAAGTTGAGTAGTTTGATGTTGTTACCTAGTTCGTGTGTTGTACTGGTTTGCTTTAATGCTCCACTTTGTGTGTTGAGCTCCTTTACTTCAAAAAAAAAACTATCTGGCCTAAATCATATGCTTGAAACACACCCCATGTGACTAGCTAAATAACAAAATCCTAATAAGAAAAAGGGGAAAAGAACAATAAGAGTTGAATAATAAGAGTTGAAACTTGAGAGATGTGTCTATGGTGCTCCTGTACCAAGGATCTGCTTGGATGAATAAGTTCATAGGAGTGCTTCATCACTTGGTAACTTGGGTTAACTAACCCGGGATTATCAACTGAAAATCCACTATCAAGAGCTACCTTGCTACAGAACATTTAGTAACCCAAAGAGGTGCTGGACACCAAGGTCTCAAGAAAGAAAATAAACAAACCATGTGCCTGTGGTGTGTATGTATGGGGGAAAGAGACTTGAAGGAGTAAGTCCTTAGGGGTTTCTCAACACCTAGCACCTTGAACCAACTGGTTCGGGAGTGCTGGCTGAAAGCTTATCTTAAAGAGTCGCCCCCTCACAGAGCACCTAGTCTAAGAACACAAACAAGCCCTGAAATAACAAAATGGATCAATGAATAAAAGTCTCATGGGATGCAATCAAGTGAGTATTCTAGGACATGATAAAGGTCTGAAAGCCAGTGAAGGAATGAACCTAAGTTGCTATGCATGAAACCACCATAAAACCAAGGACATGACTTCCACAATAATGACTCATTTTTCTTGGCATTCCATTCATCATTCTCTTGTTCCAGTACTTGCTTAGGGACAAGCAAGCTTTAAGTTTGGTGTTGTGATGCCAGGGCATTTTGGCCAGTTTCACTGACCTTTTCTTTATTATTTTTAGGGTAGTTTCATGCATTTTCTTAGGGAATAAGCAAGTTTTGGGTAGAATTTCACTTACATCTTGATTCAAGCATACATTGTGCACTTTACATAATTTCATGAGGATTTTGCATGAATTGAATGACAAATTGGATGATGCATTTCCCATGACGGGGACTAGAGCTTTGATGCACTTTATTGTTTGATTTCAGGACAAAGGAAGCAAGGAAGAACCACGTTAGCAGCCACGTTAGTCTAACTAACGTGACCTCTAACGTGGTATGGGAGTAACTTGCAAAGTTAATGAGAAAAGCAATCGCCAATAACGCCCTCGAAGCCATAATAGCCCACGTTAAGAGTCACGTTAACTAAGTTAACGTGAACTCTAACATGGAAGAAAGAAATGAAGCCAACGTTAGTGACACTTAACTTTGTCGCTAACGTTGGACCAAGCTCACAATTGGCCACGTTAAGAGCCACGTTAACTCAGTTAACATGGACTCTAACGTTGAGAAGCAAAAGAGAAGCCAACGTTAGTGACACTTACCTTTGTCACTAACGTTGAGCTAAGCCACAATGAGCCACGTTAACTCCCCCGTTAACTTAGTTAACGTGGAAGCTCACGTGGATAAGGGAATGATGAGCCAATGTTAGTGACACTCGCCTTTGTCACTAACGTTGGAAATGGCTATCAATGCTACGTTAGAAGCCACGTTAACCTAGTTAACGTGGACTCTAACGTAGGGGGAAGGGAAGACTCTCAACATTATTGGGAAAGGTGAGTCCCAATAATGTGTATGAAGGACCAAGAGGCAACGTTAGTGGTCACGTTAGTGCCACTAATGTTGAAGTTAACGTGGATCATCCCTGGGTGAGGAACGTTAGTGAAAAAGGTGATTGTCACTAACGTTCTCGAACCCACACTCTCACTTAACATTAACGCCACTAACGTCCTGAGCTAAACACCCTGCCTACTTCACACTTTCTCTCTGCAAGTAAAGCTAAGCCCACTGAAGAGTATAACTGCTTCAAACTCAACATCCAAAGGCCCATATCCAAGACTTGAAGAACCAACTAGAAGATTAGAAGAGTAGTATATATAGGGGTAGTTTTGAATTAGGAAGGAGCTTTTTGGGGGATTGGAAATTGGGAACTACTCTCTGTATAATTTACTTTCTCTGCACTTCTAGTTCCAGTTTTCATGATGTATTCTCCATCTTTGTTTTCTATTTCCAGAGCTATGAACAACTAAACCCCTTTCATTGGGTTAGAGAGCTCTGTTGTAATTTGATGGATCAATACTAATTTTCATTACTCTTCTTCTATCTTTTCTCTTGATTTTACTAGAAAGCTTTCAATCTTCATCCAATTGGGTAGTTATCTTGGAAAAGAAGCTATTCATACTTGGATTTCTTCTGAACCTTGGAAGAGGAATGAATAGATCATGCTAGAAATGCTTTGGGAATGCATGTGGTATAATCAGTGACCATACTTCATCTCTTCTCATGAGCAATTGACCAAGAAATTGGCTATTGATCAAGATTTGAGAGATTGAATTACCAAGGAATTGGAATTCGATCACTTAAGATTGCCAAGGAGATCAATGAATGCATTGATTGAGGAAGAGATGAAAATGAACTTGATCCGGAGAATGCAACATGTCCTAAGCCCAATGAATCCCCATTTCTGATCTTACCCATTCTCTTTAATTTCTGCAGTTTACTTTTATGAGCATCTTCCCCATTCCCATTTAAGATTCTGCAATTTACTTTCCGCTATTTACATTCAGCTCTTTATTTCCAGTAATTTACATTTTCTGCTATTTACTTTCCCGTCATTTAATTTTATGCAACTCTCAAACCAAATTCTGCTTCACTCAACTAGAACATTCCTCTAATTAAAGTTGCTTGACCAATCAATCCCTGTGGGATTCGACCTCACTCTATTGTGAGTTTTTACTTGACGACAATTTGGTACACTTGTCGAAGGAAATTTGTTGAGAGACAAGTTTCCGTGTACATCAGTAATCTATTCTCTCCAGCTAACTTAGCATCTAGGTTTAGGAAACTGGTTGCCCAGTATGCCTTATGCTCCAGTTCCATGGGCAGATGACAGGCATTGCCATACACAAGCTGGTATGGAGAGGTTCCTATAGGAGTCTTGAACGCTGTTCTGTATGCCCACAGAGTATCGTCCAAGCTTTTTGCTCAATCCCTTCTACGGGCAATTATAGTCCGTTCCAGGATTCTTTTTAGTTCTCTATTAGAGACTTCAGCCTGCCCATTTGTCTGTGGATGATATGGAGTTGCAACCTTGTGGCTAATTCCATACCGGACCATAGCAGAGTAAAGCTGTTTATTGCAGAAATGAGTGCCCCCATCACTGATTAGTACTCTAGGGACACCGAACCTGCTGAAGATATATTTCTAGAGGAACTTTAGCACTGTCTTAGTATCATGAGTGGGTGTTGCAATTGCCTCTACCCATTTAGATACATAGTCTACTGCCACCAGAATATACGTGTTTGAGTATGATGGTGGAAAAGGCCCCATAAAGTCAATACCCCATACATCAAACAACTCAATCTCCAAGATCCCTTGTTGAGGCATGGCTTAACCATGAGGTAGATTTCCAGCTCTCTGGCAGCTGTCACAGTTACGTACAAACTCTCGGGAGTCTCTATAGAGAGTAGGCCAGTAGAAGCCACATTGGAGAACCTTGGTGGCTGTTCGCTCACCTCCGAAATGGCCTCCATATTGTGATCCATGGCAATGCCATAAGATCTTCTGTCCTCTTCCTTGGGCACACATCTACGAATTATTCCGTCTACACATCTTTTAAAGAGATATGGTTCATCCCATAAGTAGTACTTTGCATCAAAAATCAATTTCTTTGTTTGCTGCCTGCTGTACTCTTTGGGTATGAATCTTATAGCCTTATAGTTTGCAATGTCTTCAAACCATGGTGTTTCCTGAATGGGAAATAGTTGCTCATCTGGAAAGGTTTCAGAGATCTCAATAGAAGGGGAGGATGCCCCTTCTACTGGTTCTATCCGGGACAGATGATCAGCCACTTGGTTCTCTGTCCCTTTTCTGTCTCTTATTTCTTTATCAAACTCTTGTAGAAGCAACACCCATCTTATGAGCCTGGGTTTGAATCCTTCTTTGTGAGTAGATATTTAAGAGCAGCATGGTCAGTGTACACAATCATTTTTGATCCTACTAAATAGGATCTAAACTTGTCAATGGCATAAACCACTGCAAGCAGCTCCTTTTCTGTGGTTGTGTAATTCTTCTGTGCGTCATTTAGAACACGGATGGCATAGTAAATGATGTGCAGAAGCTTTTTATGCCTCTGTCCCAATACTGCACCAATGGCATGGTCACTAGCATCACACATTAGTTCGAATGGTAATGTCTAGTCTGGTGCAGAGATAACTGGTGCTGTGACCAGCTTAGCTTTCAGAGTTTCAAATACAAATGGCGTGTCAGCAGCTAGCAGATTGCTCACGGGTTTTGCAATTTTTGAAAAATCCTTTATAAACCTCCTATAGAATCCTGCATACCCCAGAAAGCTTCTGATTGCCTTAACATTGGTAGGTGGTGGTAATTTTTCAATCACCTCTACTTTAGCATGATCCACCTCTATTCCCTTGTTTGAAATTTTATGTCCAAGGACAATTCCTTCATTCACCATAAAGTGACATTTTTCCCAGTTTAAAACTAGGTTGGTCTCTTGGCACCATTTCTGAACAAGTGCTAAATGGTTAAGGCAGGAGCTGAATGAGTCTCCAAATACTAAGAAGTCATCCATGAAGACTTCCAGAAATTTCTCTACCATATCAGAGAAGATAGAGAGCATGCACCTTTGAAAGGTTGCATGTGCATTGCACAGACCAAAAGGCATCCTTCTGTAGGTGAATACTCCAGAAGGACACGTGAATGCTGTTTTTTCTTGGTCATGAGGATCTACTATAATTTAGTTGTAACCTAAATAGTCATCCAAAAAGCAGTAATATTCATGACCTGCTAGTCTTTCTAGCATCTGGTCTATGAATGGTAAAGGAAAGTGATCCTTCCTGGTGGCTGTATTGAGCCTTCTGTAGTCAATACACATACGCCACCCTGTAACTGTTCTTGTAGGAACCAGTTCATTCTTTTTATTATGAACCATTGTCATGCCTCCCTTTTTTGGGACAACTTGGACAGGGCTCACCCAGGGGCTATCAGAAATAGGATAAATAATTCCAGCCTCCAGTAACTTGGTGACCTATTTCTGCACCACCTCTTTCATGGCTGGATTTAGCCGCCTCTGTGGTTGAACCACTGGCTTAGCATCGTCCTCCAATAGGATCTTGTGCATGCATCTTGCTGGACTGATGCCCTTAAGATCACTTATGGACCACCCAAGAGTTGTCTTGTGTGTCCTTAGCACTTGAAGTATTGCTTTCTCTTCCTGTGGATTTAAAGCAGAGCTTATGATCACCGGAAAAGTGTCACCATCTCCTAGAAATGCATATTTCAGGGATGGTGGTAGTGGTTTGAGCTCGGGTTTAGGAGGTTTCTCCTCTTCTGAGGAATTTTCAGAAGTTCTTTTATTTCCTCTGATTCCTCCAGATCAGGCTGAACATCTTTAAAGATGTCTTCTAACTCTGATTCGAGACTCTCAGCCATATTGATCTCCTCTACCAGGGAGAAAATAATATCAACACTCATGCAGTCATTTGATGTGTCTGGATGCTGCATAGCTTTGACAGCATCTAACTTGAACTCATCCTCATTGACTCTCAAGGTCACTTCCCCTTTTTGAACATCAATGAGGGTTCGTCCAGTTGCTAGGAAAGGTCTTCCTAGAATGAGAGTTGCACTCTTGTGCTCCTCCATTTCCAGTACTACAAAGTCAGTGGGAAAGGCGAATGGCCCAACTGTGACAATCACATCCTCAATTATGCCTGATGGGTATTTAATTGAGCCATCAGTAAGTTGAAGACAGATCCGGGTTGGTTTGACCTCTTCAGTCAAGCCAAGCTTTCTGATAGTGGATGCAGGGAGTAGGTTGATACTTGCCTCAAGATCACATAGAGTTGTCTTGGTACAAGTACCCTCTAATGTGCATGGTATCATAAAGCTCCCAGGATCCTTAAGCTTTTCTAGTAAGCTCTTTGAAATGACTGCACTGCACTCTTCAGTGAGGTAGACTTTTTCAGTTTCCCTCAAATCCTTCTTATGACTTAAGATCTCTTTCATGAACTTAGCATAAGAGGGTATTTTCTCAAGTGCCTCTGCAAACGGAATCTTGATTTCAAGAGTCCTGACATAGTCTGCAAAACGGGTAAATTGTTTATCCTGTTCCGCTTGGCGGAGTTTCTGAGGATAAGGCATCTTGGCTTTGTACTCTTCAACCTTAGTTGCTGCAGGTTTATTCCCTACAGAGGTGGTTGGAGAAGCCTTCTTAGTGGGGTTACCATCATCACTTGCAGGTGTCTAATCCCTCATTGGCATTTGAACGCCAGGCTTGGGGACTGGATGGGCGTTTAACGCCAGATTCCCTCCCCTTTCTGGCATTTGAACGCCAGAACTGGACATGGACTGGGCGTTTAACGCCAGTTTTTCACCCTTTTCTAGCGTTTGAACGCCAGAGTTATTCCTCTCTGGGCTCTTACTGTTCTTAGAGGGATTTTGGGTAGCAGGTTGCTCGTCCTCTATCAGCTGTTCTTTTCCTGGCTTTCTGCTGCTTTGAGTTGAGGTATTCAATGTTTTTCCACTTCTTAATTGAACTGCTTGGCACTCTTCTGTTATTTGTTTTGATAACTGCTATTTTGTCTGATTCAATTGTGATTCCATATCCTTGTTAGCATTTTTGGTTTCTTGTAGCATCTCCTTAAATTCTGCTAACTGCCTTGTTATAGAAGATAGTTGCTGATTGAGTTCAGCAACTTGTTCCTAAGGACTAAAGTTAGTTGATACTGCCTTAGCTTCTTCCTTCTTGGAGGACGCACTTCTTATATACAGATGCTGATTCCTAGCAATTGTATCGATAAGCTCTTGAGCCTCTTCAATAGTCTTTCTCATGTGTATAGATCCACCAGCTGAGTGGTCTAGAGATATCTGAGCTTTTTCTGTAAGCCCGTAGTAGAAGATGTCTAACTGCACCCAATCTGAAAATATTTTAGAGGGGCATTTCCTTAGAATCCCTCTGTACCTCTTTCAAGCGTTATAAAGGGATTTATCATCCTCTTGTTTAAAGCCTTGGATGTCCAGCCTTAGCCGTATCATCCTTTTTGGAGGAAAATATTGATTCAGGAATTTGTCTGATAACTGTTTCCATGTTCTTATGCTTGTTGTGGGTTGGTTATTTAACCACCTCTTAGCTTGCTCTCTTACAGCATATGAAAACAGTAATAATCTGTATTGTCATGCACTGTGTCAGCAATTTGCAAGAACTGCGCCAGAAACTCAGTAGGTTCTTTCTGTGGAAGACCGGAATGCTGGCAATTTTGCTGCACCATGACAATGAGCTGACGATTTAGCTCAAAACTACTTGCTTTGATGGGAGGTATACAGATACTACTCCCGTATGCAGCGGTTAGCATATGACCCCAGAGTCTTTCTGGACTGTTCATTTCCACTTATGTGCATGATGAAAAAAAGGGAATTGATATGAATTGCAAATGAATTATATTTTTGTTTATTTTATTTTATTTAATTAAAAGCAACCAAACAAAATAGAATAAAATAAATGGAAAATAAAATAAAAGTTTTGAAAACTAGAATAATTGATTAATTAAGAAAATTTAAAAAACCTTGGATATGAATTTTTTTGAAAAAGATTTTGAATTTTGAAATTCTAAAACTAAGATAAGATAAAATAAGAAGTTTTAAAATAAAAATCTGAATTTTTAAAGGTAGAATTCGAAAATCAATTAAAATAAAGAGAAAAAATATTTTTGAATTTAATGAAGAAAGAGAAAAACAGGAAAAATGACACCAAACTTAAAGTTTTTAGATCAAAACAAAGAAAACAAACAAGGAAGTTTTGAATATCAAAAATGAACACTAAGAGAAACTTTTGAAAATTTTTAAGAAAACAGAAACATAAAGGATACCAAACTTAAAAATTTTTATATTTTGAACACTAATAATTCAAAAAAAATGAAAGGAAAAATAAAATTATGCAATTGACACCAAACTTGAAATATGAAACTAGACTCAAACAAAAGACTAAATTATGAAGTTATTGATTTTGAAAATTTTCGAAAATAATTAAGAAAAATTAAATAAGGATTTTAAAATTTTAACCAAAAACAATAATAGAAGACTCTAAATTGAAAAGAAAAATTTTTCCTAATCTAAGCAACAAAATAAATCGTCAGTTGTCCAAACTCGAACAATCCCCGGCAACGGCACCAAAAACTTGGTGCACGAAATCACAATCACACTTTTGCAATTCCGTACAACTAACCAGCAAGTGCACTGGGTCGTCCAAGTAATACCTTACGTGAGTAAGGGTCGATCCCACGGAGATTGTCGGCTTGAAGCAAGCTATGGTTATCTTGTAATTCTTAGTCAGGATATCAGTAATGATTCTTAGTTTTAATTGTAAAAAGTAAAAGAACATGAAATAAATACTTGTTATGCAGTAATGGAGAACAGGTTGAGGTTTTGGAGATGCTCTGTCTTCTGAATTTCTACTTTTCTACTGTCTTTTTCTTCACGCATGCAGGTCTCCTTCCATGACAAGCTGTATATTGGTGGATCACCGTTGTCAATGGCTACCAACCGTCCTCTCAGTGAAAAGGGTCCATGTACATGGCTAATCATCTGTCGGTTCTCACTAATATTGGAATAGGATCCATTGATCCTTTTGCACATTGTCACTACGCCCAGCATTCATGAGTTTGAAGCTAGTCACAGTCATCCCTTCCCGGATCCTACACGGAATACCACAGACAAGGTTTAGACTTTCCAGATCTCAGAAATGCTGCCAATTGATTCTAGCTTATACCACGAAGACTCTGATCTCACGGATTTGAATGCTCTATTGTCAGGAGAAGCAGACAAACTCGTGAACCAGGTACCCAAGAGATATACATTCAATCTAAGATAGAACGGAAGTGGTTATCAGGCACGCGTTCATAGGTTGAGAATGGTGATGAGTGTCACAGATCATCACATTCATTATGTTAAAGTGCGAATGAATATCTTTGAATAGAAACAAGCGTGATTGAATGAGAAACAGTAGTAATTGGATTAATCCATCGAAACACAGCAGAGCTCCTCACCGCCAAACATGGAGTTTAGAGACTCATGCCGTCAAAGATACAATATGAAACGTGTAAAAATGTCATTCGGTACAAAATAAATCTCTAAAAGTAGTTTTTATACTAAACTAATAACCTAGGTTTACAGAAAATGGGTAAACTAAGATAGATAGTGCAGAAATCCACTTCCGGGGCCCACTTGGTGTGTGCTTGGGCTGAGCATTGAAGCTTCCATGTGTAGAGACTTTTTTTGGAGTTAAACACAAGGTTGCTGCCTGTTTCTAGCGTTCAACTCCAGTTTTTATGCCAGTTTGCGTGATCTCAACTCGGGCAAAGTATGGGCTATTATATATTGCTGGAAAGCCCAGGATGTCTACTTTCGAACGCAATTGAGAGCGAGCCAATTAGGCTTCTGTAGCTCCAGAAAATCAACTTTGAGTGCAGGGAGGTCAGAATCCAACAGCATCTGCAGTCCTTTTTCAGCCTCTGAATCAGATTTTTGCTCAGTTCCCTCAATTTCAGCCAGAAAATACCTGAAATTACAGAAAAACACACAAACTCATAGTAAAGCCCAGAAATGTGATTTTTGAATAAAAACTAATAAAAATATAATAAAAACTAACTAAATCATACTAAAAACTACCTAAAAACAGTGCCAAAAAGCGTATAAATTATCCGCTCATCATTGCTCCCACTTAGTTAACCCTTACTAAATAAAGAAAAGTCAAGTGGACTAATTAAATTGATCCTCAAGTCCTAGTCAACTCCTGTGGAAAGACTAGCTTTAGAGGGATCCAAATCAATCAGCAATCCCAATTTCCAATCAACTGTTGAGTTTGATAACTCAAGTTTTACCCATTACTCAACCAAAGACAAAAGGGAAGAAAATCTACTCGAATGAATAAATAAATTGAAAAGCAATCAATAACATAAATAACATAAATTAAAGAAAGCAATCATAAATCCGAAATACCTCAATATGTATTAATTAAGAAAATCAATCCTAACATGGAGTTCATAAACCAAATTGAAAAGATAAATAACAATTAAAGTAATAGAATAAATAAAAGTAGAAAATAAATTAAAGGAACATTGAACCTGTGTTTGAAGAGAAGTAGCCTAATCATAATAGAAATCCTAAATCCTAATCCTAATGCTAAATTCTAAGAGAGAGAAGAGAACCTCTCTCTAAAAACTACATCTAAAACCTAAAATTACGAATTATGAATGTTCTCTAACGTTCTCTTTTGATTCTCCCATTCTCTGGCTTATATTCTGTGTTTCTGGCTTGGATTTGGGCCGAAAAAGGGTCCAGAAATCGCTGAGGGCGTTTTATGCAGATTCCTGCACGTGGCGCCCGTCACGCGTGCGCGTGGGTCACGCGTTCGCATGTTCTGGAGATTTTCCTTGTCACGCGTACACGTCAGTCACACGTACGCGTCATTTGCGTTCTGCTCAAGGCACGCGTCTGTGTCGTCCACGCGTACGTGTCACTGCTATTTTGTGCTAGGCGGGCGTTCGCGTCATCCATGCGTTCGCGTCGTTGCCTTTCCTTCAAAACTCCATTTTTGTGCTTTCCTTCCATTTTTTTATGTTTCCTTTCTGTCTTCTAAGCCATTCCTGCCTTATGAAGCCTGAAAGTACTTAACACACAGATCACGGCATCGAATGGTAATAAAGAATAATTAAAATTAATATTTTTAAAGCATAGGAAACATGTTTTCACATATATTATAAAATAAGGAAGGGAAAGTAAAACCATGCATTCATATGAATAAGTGGGTGAAGAATTGATAAAAACACTCAATTGACCACAAAATACATCATAAAATAGGGGCTTGTCAAGATACTTATGTGATTCATTGGTGGAAATTTCAGATAAGCGTTTGGAGATGCTTTGTTGCTTCTGAACCTCTGCTTTCCTATTGCCTTCTTCCAATCATGCGTGCTCCCTTCCATGGCAAGCTGTAGGATCCTCTCAGTGAAAATGGTCCTCTACGGTTTCTGCACGGCTAATCAATTGTCGGATTTCTCATCTCGGATGAAAAATACCAGGCACAGCTACCGCATGGCTAATCATCTGTCGGTTCCCGCTAGCATCGGAATAGGATCCATTGATCCTTTTGCACACTGTCACTGCGCCTAACATTCGCAGGTTTGAAGCTCATCACAGTCATCCCTTCCCAGATCCTACTCGAAATACCACAGACAAGGTTTAGACTTTTCAAATCCCAGGAATGCTGCCAATTGGTTCTAGCCTATACCACGAAGATACTAATCTCACAGACTTGGTCCGTGTATTAGATATCGAAGAGATACGCACTCAAGCTGTTGCCCAATGACTACGTTGAGCTCAGATAGAACAAAAGTGGTTGTCAGGCACGCGTTCATAGAATTGAGAATAATGATGAGCGTCACGGATCATATCATTCTCCAGATTGAAGTACGAGTGAGTATCTTAGAATAGAATCAAGCGTGATTGAATAGAAAACAGTAGTAATTGCATTAATTCATGAAGAACAGCAGAGCTCCCCACCTTAATCTATGGGGTGTAGAAACTCCACCGTTGAAAATACATAAGTGAAAAAGGTCTAGGCATGGCTGAATAACCAGCTCCCAAAACGTGAACAATGGTCTCAGCTCCAAAGTATGAAAATTGGATCCAAAAATCCTAATACAATAGTAAAAAGTGCTATTTATACTAAACTAGTAACTTAGGTTTACAGAAAATGAGTAACTAAGTGCAAATAGTGCAGAAATCTACTTCCGAGGCCCACTTGGTATGTGCTTGTGCTGAGCATTGAAGCTTTTTCGTGCATAGGCTGTTCTTGGAGTTAAACGCCAGCTTGGGTGCTAGTTTGGGCGTTTTATGCCAGAAAGTTTTAGGCTGGCTTTGGACGCCGGTTTGGGCCATCAAATCTCGAACAAAGAATAGACTATTATATATTGTTGGAAAGCCCAAGATGTCTACTTTCCAACGCAATTGAGAGCGCACCAATTGGGCTTCGGTAGCTCCAGAAAATCCACTTCGAGTGAAAGAGGGTCAGAATCCAATAGCATCTGCAGTCCTTTTTCAGCCTCTGAATCAGATTTTTGCTCAGGTCCCTCAATTTCAGCCAGAAAATACCTGAAATCATAGAAGAACACACAAAATCATAGTAAAGTTTAGAAATGTGATTTTTTGCATAAAAACTAATAAAAATATAATAAAAAGTAACTAAAACATACTAAAAACTATGTAAAAATAATGCCAAAAAGGGTATAAATTATCCGCTCATCACAACACCAAACTTAAATTGTTGCTTGTCCCCAAGCAACTAAAAACAAAATAGGATAAAAAGAAGAGAAAATACAATAAATTCTAAACTTATCAATGAACTTAGTTTCAATTAGATGAGCGGGGCTAGTAGCCTTTTTGCTTCTGAACAGTTTTGGCATCTCACTTTATCCTTTGAAGTTCAGAATGATTGGCATCCATAGGAACTTAGAATTTAGATAGTGTTATTGATTCTCTTTGTTCAGTATGTTGATTCTTGAACACAACTACTTTATGAGTCTTGGTCATGACCCTAAGTATTTTGTTTTCCAATATTACCACCGGATACATAAATGCCATAGACACATAACTAGGTGAACCTTTTTAGATTGTGACTCAGCTTTGCTAGAGTCCCCAATTAGAGGTGCCCAGAGCTCTTAAGCACACTCTTTTTGCCTTGGACCATAACTTTAGCCGCTCAGTCTCAAGATTTTCACTTGACACCTTCACGCCACAAGCACATGGTTAGGGACAGCTTGGGTTAGCCGCTTAGGCCAGGATTTTATTCCTTTGGGCCCTCCTATCCATTAATGCTCAAAGCCTTGGATCCTTTTTACCCTTGCCTTTTAGTTTAAAGGGCTATTGGCTTTTTCTGCTTGCTTTTTCTTTTTTTTTCTTTTTTTTATCGCCTTCTTTTTTTTATATTTTTTTCGCATTCTTTGTCTATTCACTACTTTTTCTTGCTTCAAGAATCAATTTTATGATTTTTCAGATTATCAATAACATTTCTCTTTTTTCATTATTCTTTCAAGAGCCAACAATTTTAACATTCATAAACAACAAATTCAAAAATATGCACTGTTCAAGCATTCATTTAGAAAACAAAAAGTATTGCCACCACATCAAAATAATTAAGCTAATTTCAAGATAAAATTCAAAATCCATGTACCTCTTGTTCTTTTGCGATTAAAAACATTTTTCATTTTAAGAAAGGTGATGGATTCATAGGACATTCATAGCTTTAAAACATAGACACTTAAACACTAATGATCATGTAATAAAGACACAAACATAGACAAAACATAAAGCATATAATTTGAAAAATAGAAAAATAAAAACAAGGAAATTAAAGAACGGTTCCACCTTAGTGATGGCGGCTAGTTCTTCCTCTTGAATATCTTATGGAGTGCTTGAGGTCATCTATGTCTCTTCCTTGCTTTTGGTCCTCTCTGATTTCATTGAGGATAATGGAGTGCTCTTGGTACTCCATCTTTAGTTGTCCCATGTTAGAACTCAATTCTCCTAAAGAAGTGTTGAGTTGCTCCCAATAGTTGTTTAGAGGAAAATGCATCCCTTGAGGCATCTCAGGGATTTCTTGATGAGGAATTTCCTCATGCTCTTGTTGAGGTCCTTGAGTGGGCTCTCTTGTTTGCTCCATCTTCTTCTTAGTGATGGGCTTGTCTCCTTTAATGAGGATGTCTTCCTCTATGACAATTCCAGCTGAATTGCATAGGTTACAGATGAGATGAGGGAAGGCTAACCTTGCCAAAGTAGAGGGCTTGTCCACCACCTTGTAGAGTTCGAGAGATATGATCTCATGAACTTCTACTTCCTCTCTATTCATGATACTATGGATCATGATAGCCCCGTCTATTGTAACTTCAGACCGGTTGCTAGTAGGAATGATAGAGCGTTGGATGAACTCCAACCATCCCCTAGCCACAGGTTTGAGGTCAAGCCTTCTCAGTTGAACCGGCTTGCCTCTTGAGTCTCTCTTCCATTGAGCTCCTTCCACACATATGTCCATGAGGACTTGGTCCAACCTTTGATCAAAGTTGACCCTTCTAGTGAAAGGATGAGGATCTCCTCTCATCATTGGCAAGTTAAATGCCAACCTCACATTTTCCGGACTGAAATATAAATTCCCCCGAGCCATTGTGAGCCAATTCTTTCGGTTCGGGTTCATACTTTGATCATGGTTCTTAGTGATCCATGCATTGGCATAGAACTCTTGAACCATTAAGATTCCGACTCGTTGAATTGGGTTGGTGAGAGTTTCCCAACCTCTTCTTCGAATCTCACGTCGGATCTCTGGATATTCACTCTTTTTGAGCATGAAAGGGACCTCGGGGATCACCTTTTTCTTGGCCACAACTTCATAGAAGTGGTCTTGATGGACCTTTGAGATGAATCTCTCCATCTCCTATGACTCGGAGGTGGAAGCAATTGCCTTCCCTTTCCACTTTCTAGAGGTTTCTCTGGCCTTAGGTGCCATTAATGGTTATGGAAAAACAAAAAGCAAAGCTTTTCCCACACCAAACTTAGAAGTTTTGCTCGTCCTCGAGCAAAAGAAGAAAGAAAGGAGTAGAAGAAGAAGAAATAGAGGAGATGGAGGGGGGGTGAGTGGTTTGGCCAAGGGGGGATAAGTGTGTATGAAGTGTGAAATTGAAGGTTGTAAGGAGGGGTATTTATAGGGTAAGAGAGAGAGAGAATTCGGTCATGAAGGGGTGGGTTTGGGAGGGAAATAGTTTGAATTTGAATGGTGAGGTAGGTGGGGTTTATGATTGATGGATGTGAATGGTGAAGAGAATATAGGGAAAAGGGTAGGATTTGATAGGTGAATGGTGTTTGGGGAAAAGGTATTTGATGTGATTGGTCAAGGGTATTTGGGGAAGAGTGTTATGAAAAGGTGTGAAGAGGAGAAAAGAAGAGGTGGGGTAGGTGGGGATCCTGTGGGGTCCACAAATCCTGAGGTGTCAAGGAATTCTGCTCCCTGCACCATTCTGGCATTCAAACGCCCTCAGTGTGCCAATTCTGGCGTTAAACGCCAGCTTTGCTACCTTTCCTGGCGTTAAACGCCAGTCTGCTGCCCCTTTCTGGCGTTTAATGCCAGCCAGACGCCAGACACCCTTTTCTGGTGTTAAACGGCCAAAGTGCTGCCCATTCTGGCGTTTAATGCCCAGAATGCTACCATACTGGGCGTTAAACGCCCATTCTGCTATCCTTACTGGCGTTTAAATGCCAGTAAGCTTGTCCTCCAGGGTGTGCTATTTTTAATGCTATTTTTGATTTTGCTTTAATTCTGCAGTTGTTTTTATGACTTCACATGATCATCAACCTAAAGAAAACATAGAATAACAATGGAATATAAATAAATATAATTAAATAACATTGGGTTACCTCCCAACAAGCGCTTCTTTAATGTCAGTAGCTTGACAGTGAGCTCTTAGAAAGCTTCACAGAGACTCAGAGCTTGATGGTGGCCTCCCAACACCAAACTTAGAAGTTGAGTGTAGGGGCTCTGTTAGACTCTGTATTGAGAGAAACCTTTCATGCTTCCTCTTCATGGTTACAGAAGAAGATCCTTGATCCTTGAACACAAGGTAGTCCTCATTCAATTGAAGGACTAACTCTCCTCTGTCCACATCAATCACAGCTCTTGCTATGGCTAGGAAGGGTCTTCCAAGGATGATGGATTCATTCTTTTCCTTCCCAGTGTCTAGGATTATAAAATCAGCAGGGATGTAAAAGCCTTCAACCTTCACTAAGACATCCTCTACAAGTCCATAAGCCTGTTTCCTTGAATTGTCTGCCATCTCTAGTGAGATTCTTGTAGCTTGTACCTCAAAGATCCCTAGTTTCTCCATTATAGAGAGTGGCATGAGGTTTATACTTGAACCAAGGTCACACAGAGCCTTCTTAAAGGTCATGGTGCCTATGATGCAAGGTATTAAGAACTTTCCGGGATCCGGTTTCTTCTGAGGTAATTTCTGTTGAACCAAGGTATTTAGTTCATTGATGAGCAATGGAGGTTCATCCTCCCAAGTCTCATTACTAAATAACTTGGCATTCAGCTTCATGATTGCTCCTAGATACTGAGCAACTTGCACTTCAATAATATCTTCATCCTCTTCAGAGGAAGAATACTCATCAGAGCTCATGAATGGCAACAGTAAGTTTAGTGGAATCTCTATGGTCTCTATCTGAGCCTCATATTCCTTTGGTTCCTCAATGGGGAACTCCTTAGGGGTCAGTGGACGTCCATTGAGGTCTTCCTCACTGGAAATCACTGCCTCTTCCTCCTCTATAGGTTCGGCCATGTTGGTCATATTGATGGCCTTGCACTCTCTTTTTGGATTCTCTTCTGTATTGCTTGGGAGAGTACTAGGAGGGATTTCAGTAACTCTTTTACTCAGTTGACCCACTTGTGCCTCTAAATTTCTAATGGAGGACCTTGTTTCAGTCATGAAACTGAGAGTGGTCTTAGATAGATCAGAGACTATGGTTGCTAAGTCAGAGAGGCTCTGCCTAGAATTCTCTATCTGTTGCTCAGAAGATGATGGAAAAGGCTTGCTATTGCCAAACCTATTTCTCCCTCCATTATTATTATTGAAGCCTTAATTAGGCTTCTGCTGATCCTTCCATGAGAAATTAGGATGATTCCTTGATGAGCGGATAATTTATACCCTTTTTGGCATTGTTTTTACATAGTTTTTAGTATATTTTAGTTACTTTTTATTATATTTTTATTAGTTTTTATTCAAAAATCACATTTCTAGACTTTACTATGAATTTGTGTGTTTTTCTGTGATTTCAGGTATTTTCTGGCTGAAATTGAGGGACCTGAGCAAAAATCTGATTCAGAGGCTGAAAAAGGACTGCAAATGCTGTTAGATTCTAACCCTGCAACATTCGAAATGGATTTTCTGGAGCTACAGAAGCCCAATTGGCACGCTTGATAAACCCATATTTTATGATATATTTTGTGCTTAATCTGAGTGATTTATTCAATCCTTCACCCACTTATTCATATTAATTGCATGGTTTTACTTTCCCTTCCTTATTATGTGATGTATGTGAAAAACATGTTTCCTATGCTTTAAAATTAATTATTTTAATCACCTTTATTTCCATTCGATGCCGTGATTAGTGTGTGAGTAGTTTCAGATTTTCTAAGGCAGGACTTAAAGGATGGAAAGGAAACATACAAAAATGGAAGAAAAGCACAAAACAGAGTTTTTGAAGAAACTGGCAACCACGCGATCGCATGGGCGACGCGGCCGCATGCCAGCGCGAAAAGGCATTGACGCGGCCGCATGACTAACACGACCGCATGCCTAGAGCAAAACACATATGACGCGGTCGCATGACTGACGCGACAGCGTGACAAGGAAAACTCCGAATAACGTGACCGCGTGACCCATGCAGACGCGTGACAGAGGCCACGCACCAGAAATTGCAGAAAATGCTCATAGCGAATTCTGAAGCCCTTTTTGGCCCAAATCCAAGTTCAGAAGGCATAGACCAGAGGTTATGAAGTGAGGGAATGCATCCATTCAAGGAGAGTCTCCACTTTAGTTAGTTTTCATGATTTAGATTTAGTTTTGAGAGAGAGGTTCTCTCCTCTCTCTTCTCTCTTTAGGATTAGGATTTACAATTAGGATTTTATTTGCTTTCAGGATTATCTCTTTATCAGGTTCAATATTCCCTTTTATTTACTTTTGCAATTTAATTTATGAATTCTTTCATATTACAGATTACTCTTTTGAATTAATGTTATTTGAGGTATTTCAGTTTAATATTGCTTTTCTTTTATTTACATTATTGTTATTCCCATCTGAAGGCATTTTTATTCCAGTAGATTTATTTTTTTTCTTTTGGTCTTGGTTAAGAAATCAGTAACTCAAGAGTTATCAAACTCAAACATGATTGATAATTGTTATCTTTGTTAATTAAATTGAACTTCAATAATCCCAATCTTTTCTTAGGAAATAAATAGGATTCGAAGATCAAACCAATTAATCCCTTGACCTTCCTTTATCTTAGTAAAGGTTAACAAAGTGGAATTAAGATTCAGTTTTCATCATCATTGATAAGGATAGCTAGGATAAGATCTCTAATTTTTCATACCTTGCCAAAAGTTTATTTTACAGTTATTTATTTATTTACAGTTGGTGTGCGAAATCGTGATCATTCCATTCCTTGTTAACGGCGCTAAAAACTCAATACGCACGTTCATGATCTTATATCTATTTCACAACTTCGTACCACTCGTCCTCTCAGTGAAAATGGTCCAAGATGCTCTGTCACGGCACGTTTATTCATCTGTCGGTTCTCGATCATACTGGAATAGGATTTACTATCCTTTTGCGTCTGTCACTACGGCCAGCACTCGCGAGTTTGAAGCTCGTCACAGCCATCCCTTCCCAGATCCTATGCGGAATACCACAGACAAGGTTTAGACTTTTCGGATCTCAGGAATGGCCATCCATGGGTTCTAACTTATACCACGAAGACGCTAATAACTCGGACTCGATCCCCTGTATTAGATATCCAAGAGATATCCATTCAATCTAAGGTAGAACGGAAGTGGTTGTCAGGCACGCGTTCATAAGTTGAGAATGATGATGACTGTCACGATCATCACATCCATCATATTGAAGTACGAATGAATATCTTAGAAGCGGAATAAGTTGAATTGAATAGAAAAACAGTAGTACTTTGCATTATTCTTTGAGGAACAGCAGAGCTCCACACCTTAATCTATGGTGTGTAGAAACTCTACTATTGAAAAATACATAAGTGAAAGTTCAGGCATGGCCGAATGGCTAGCCCCCATGATCTAAGAACTAAACGTCCAAAAGATGTAAATACAATAGTAAAAAGTCCTATTTATACTAAACTAGTTACTAGGGTTTACAGAAATAAATAAATGATGCAGAAATCCACTTCCGGGGCCCACTTGGTGTGTTCTTGGGCTAAGCATTGAGCTTTACACGTGTAGAGGCTTCTTTTGGAGTTGAACGCCAGTTTGTAGCCTGTTTCTGGCGTTGAACTCCACTTTTCAACCTGTTTCTGGCGTTTGACTCCAGAATGCAACATAGAACTGGCGTTGAACGCCAGTTTACGTTGTCAATCCTTATTCAAAGTATAGACTATTATATATTGCTGGAAAGCCCTGGGTGTCTACTTTCCAAAGCAATTAAGAGCGCACCATTTGGAGTTCTGTAGCTCCAGAAAATCTACTTTGAGTGCAGGGAGGTCAGAATCCAACAGCATCTGCAGTCCTTCTTCAACCTCTGAATCTGATTTTTGCTCAAGTCCCTCAATTTCAGCCATAAATTACCAGAAATCACAGAAAAATACAAAAACTCATAGTAAAGTCTAGAAATGTGAGTTTTAATTAAAAACTAATAAAAATATACTAAGAACTAACCAAATCATACTGAAAACTATGTAAAAACAATGCCAAAAAGCGTATAAATTATCCGCTCATCACACCACCAAACTTAAATTGTTGCTTGTCCCCAAGCAACAGAAAATCAAATAGGATAAAATGAAGAGAATATACTATAAATTCCAAAATATGAATGAAACTTAGCTCCAATCAGATGAGCGGGACTTGTAGCTTTTTGCCTCTTGAATAGTTTTGGCATCTCACTTTATCCATTGAGGTTCAGAATGATTGGCATCTATAGAAACTCAGAGTTCAGATAGTGTTATTGATTCTCCGAGTTCAGTATGTTGATTCTTGAACACAGCTACTTTATGAGTCTTGGCCGTGGTCCTAAGCACTTTGTTTTCCAGTATTACCACCGGATACATAAATGCCACAGACACATAATTGGGTGAACCTTTTCAGATTGTGACTCAACTTTGCTAAAGTCCCCAATTAGAGGTGTCCAGGGTTCTTAAGCACACTCTTCTTTTGCTTTGGACCTTGACTTTAACCGCTCAGTCTCAAGTTTTCACTTGACACCTTCACGCCACAAGCACATGGTTAGGGACAGCTTGGTTTAGCCGCTTAGGCCAGGATTTTATTCCTTTAGGCCCTCCTATCCGCTGATGCTCAAAGCCTTAGGATCCTTTTTATTACCCTTGCCTTTTGGTTTTAAGGGCTATTGGCTTTTTGCTCTTGCCTTTTGGTTTTAAGAACTATTGGCTTTTTCTGCTTGCTTTTTCTTTTTTTTTCTATTTTTTTTCACCATTTTTCTTCTTTTTTTTTCTGCAAGCTTTTTGTATTCACTGCTTTTTCTTGCGTCAAGAATCATTTTTATGATTTTTTAAATTATCAAATAATATTTCTCCTTATCATCATTCTTTCAAGGGCCAACATATTTAACATTCTTAAACAACAACTTCAAAAGACATATGCAATGTTCAAGCATTCATTCAGAAAACAAAAAGTATTGTCACCACATCAAGATAATTAAACTAGTTTCAAGGATGAATTCGAAACCATGTACTTCTTGTTCTTTTGTAATTAAAACATTTTTCATTTAAGAGAGGTGATGGATTCATAGGACATTCATAACTTTAAGGCATAAACATTTAAATACTAATGATCATGAAGACACAAACATAAAGCATAATAAACAAAAAATAGTAAAATAAATAGACAAGGAGATTAAGGAATGAGTCCACCTTAGTGAGGGTGGCGTCTTCCTCTTCTTGAAGAACCAATGGTGCTTTTGAGCTCCTCTATGTCTCTTCCTTGTCTTTGTTGTTCCTCCCTCATAGCTCTTTGATCTTCTCTAATTTCATGGAGGATTATGGAATGCTCTTGGTGCTCCATCCTTAGTTGTCCCATGATGGAACTTAATTCACCTAGAAAAGTGTTGATTTATTTCCAATAGTTTTGTGGAGGAAAGTGCATCCCTTGAGGCATCTCAAGGATTTCATGGTGAGGAATTTCCTCATGCTCATGTTGAGGTCCATGCTCTCTTGTTTGCTCCATCTTTTTCTTAGTGATGGGCTTATCCTCTTCAATGAGGATGTCTCCCTCTATGTCAATTCCAGCCGAATTGCAGAGGTGGCAAATGAGATGAGGAAAGGCTAACCTTGCCAAATTAGAGGACTTGTCAGCCACCTTGTAGAGTTCTTGAGGTATAATCTCATGAACTTCCACTTCCTCCCCAATCATGATGCTATGGATCATGATGGCCCGGTCTATAGTAACTTCAGACCGGTTGCTAGTAGGAATGATTGAGCGTTGAATGAACACCAACCATCCTCTAGCTACTGGTTTGAGGTCAAGCCTTCTTAGTTGAACCGGCTTACCTTTTGAGTCAATTTTCCATTGAGCTCTTTCCACACATATGTCCATGAGGACTTGGTCCAACTTTTGATCAAAGTTGACTCTTCTAGTGTAGGGGCGTGCGTTCTCTTCCATCATTGGTAGGTTGAACGCCAACCTTACATTTTCTGGACTGAAATCTAAGTATTTCCCCCGAACCATGGTGAGCCAATTCTTTCGGTTCGGGTTCACACTTTGATCATGGTTTCTAGTGACCCATGCGTTTGCTTAGAACTCTTGAACCATTAAGATCCCGACTTATTGAATGGGGTTGGTGAGGACTTCCCAACCTCTTCTTTGGATCTCAAGTCGGATCTCCGGATACTCATTCTTTTTGAGTTTGAAAGGAACCTCATGGATCACTTTCTTCTTGGCCACAACTTTATAGAAGTGGTCTTGATGGACCTCAGAGATGAATCTCTCCATCTCCCATGACTCAGAGGTGGAAGCAATTGCCTTCTCTTTCCTCTTTCTAGAGGTTTCTCTGGCCTTTGGTGACATGAATGGTTATGGAAAAACAAAAAGCAATGCTTTTTACCACACTAAACTTAAAATGTTTGCTCGTCCCCGAGCAAAAGAGGAGAGAAAGAAGTAGAAGAAGAAGAGAAATGGAGAAGAGGGAGAGAGAGTTGGTCTCAGCCAAGGGGTGAAGAGAGGGTTGTGTTGTGTGAAAATGAAGAGGGAGTGAGGGGTTTATATAAGAGTGGGGAGGGGTTAGGGTTCGGCCATTTAGGGTTGGGTTTGGGAGGAAAATTATTTTGAATTTAAAGGTAGGTGGGGTTTTTGGGGAAGAGAGGATGGATGTGAATGGTGAAGAGGTGATGGGAAAAAGTGATTCAGTTAATTGGTGAGCGGTATTTGGGGAGAGTGATATGAAAAGGTGTGAAGAGGAGAGAAGAAAGGTAAGTGGAGATCCTGTGGGATCCACAGATCCTGAGGTGTTTGAGGATTTCTCATCCCTTCACTTTTGAGGCGTGTAAAACGCCCTATATATGCTATCCTGGCATTTAACGCCAGACTGCAGCATGTTTCTGGCGTTAAACGCCACTTCCATGCTTGTTTTGGGCGTTCAATGCCAGTCTGCAGCATGTTTCTGGGTGCAATCCTGGCGTTTAAACGCCAGACTGCTGCTTGTTTCTGGCGTTTAACGCCAGTTTCATGCTCTGTTCTGGCGTTAAACGCCAGCCAGATGCTCCTTACTGGCGTTTAAACGCCAGTAAGCCCTTCCTCCAGGGTGTTTTGTTTTCAATGCTGTTTTTCATTCTGTTTTTGACTTTTCAGTAGTTTTTGTGACTCCACATGATCATCAACCTAATAAAACATGAAATAGCAAAGAGAAAATAAAATAAAAATGATTAAATAACATTGGGTTGCCTCCCAACAAGCGCTTCTTTAATGTCAATAGCTTGACAGTGAGCTCTCATGGAGCCTCACAGATAATCAGAGCAAGGTTGGGACCTCCCAACACCAAACTTAGAGTTTGGTTGTGGGGGTTCAACACCAAACTTAGAGCTTGGTTGTGGCCTCCCAACACCAAACTTAGAGTTTGAATGTGGGGGCTTTGGTTGACTCTACAGTGAGAGAAGCTTTTCATGCTTCCTCTCCATGGTTACAGAAGGAGATCCTTGAGTTTTAAACACAAGGTTATCCTCATTTAGTTGAAGGATCAATTCTCCTCTGTCTACATCAATCACAGCTCTTGCTGTGGCTAGGAAGGGTCTTCCAAGGATGATGGATTCATCTTCCTCCTTCCCAATATCCAGGATTATGAAATCAGCAGGGATGTAAAGGTCTTCAACCTTTACTAACATGTCCTCTACTAGTCCATAAGCCTGCTTTCTTGAGTTGTCTGCCATCTCTAGTGAGATTCTGGCAGCTTGTACCTCAAAGATTCCCAGTTTCTCCATTACAGAAAGGGGCATGAGGTTTATCCCTGACCCAAGGTCACATAGAGCCTTCTCAAAGTTCATAGTGCCTATGGTACAAGGTATTAAGAACTTTCCAGGATCCTGTTTCTTCTGAGGCAATGTCAGTTGATCCAGATCACGTAGTTTATTGGTGAGCAAGGGAGGTTCTTCTTCCCAAGTCTCATTACCAAATAATTTGGCATTCAGCTTCATGATTGCACCAAGGTACTTGGCAACTTGCTCTTCAGTAACATCTTCATTCTCTTCAGAGGAAGAATACTCATCAGAGCTCATGAATGGCATAAGGAGGTTCAATGGAATCTCTATGGTCTCTAGATGAGTCTTAGATTCCTTTAGTTCCTCAGAGGCAAACTCCTTATTGATCATTGGACGTCCCAGGAGGTCTTCCACACTGGGATTCACGTCCTCCTCCTCTCTTGTGGGTTCGGCCATGATAGTTAATTCAATGGCCTTGCACTCTCCTTTTGGATTTTCTTCTGTATTGCTTGGGAGAGTACTAGGAGGGATCTTAGTGACCCTTTTACTCAGCTGGCCCACTTGTGCCTCCAAATTTCTAATGGAGGACATTGTTTCATTCATGAAACTTAAAGTGGCCTTAGATAGATCAGAGACTATATTTGCTAAGCTAGATGGCTTCTGCTCAGAATTCTCTGTCTGTTGCTGAGTGGATGATGGAAAAGGCTTGCTATTGTTAAACCTATTTCTTCCACCATTATTAAAGCCTTGTTGAGGCTTTTATTGATCCTTCCATGAGAGATTTGGGTGATTTCTCCATGAGGGATTATAGGTGTTTCCATATGGTTCACCCATGTAATTCACCTCTGCTATTGCAGGGTTCTCAGGATCATAAGCTTCTTCTTCAGAAGATGCCTCTTGAGTACTGTTGGATGCAGCTTGCATTCCATTCAGACTCTGAGAAATCATATTGACTTGCTGAGTCAATATTTTATTCTAAGCCAATATAGCATTCAAAGTGTCAATTTCAAGAACTCCCTTCTTCATAGGCATCTGGTGCACGAATTGTGAATCACACTTTTCACAACTCGTACCACTAACCAGCAAGTGCACTGGGTCATCCAAGTAATACCTTACGTGAGTAAGGGTCGAATCCCACGGAGATTGTTGGTTTGAAGCAATCTATGGTTATCTTGCAATTCTTAGTCAGGAAGTCAATTTTATTTATCAGTTGAATTGCGAATAAACAAGAGAGTGTGAGTTAAAGGTTACTTGTTATGCAGTAATGGAGAATATGTTGGAGTTTTGGAGATGCTTTGTCTTCTGAATCTCTGCTTTTCTCTGTCTTCTGATTCACGCACGCATGTCCTCCTATGGTAAGCTGTGTGTAGGTGGATCACTGTTGTCAATTGCTACCATCCATCCTTCCAGTGAAAAGGGTCCAGGTGCGCTGTCACCGCACGGCTAATCATCTGCAGGTTCTCAGTCGTACCGGAATAGGATTTACTATCCTTTTGCGTCTGTCACTACGCCCAACACTCGCGAGTTTGAAGCTCGTCACAGTCATCCAATCCCAGAATCCTACTCGGAATACCACAGACAAGGTTTAGACCTTCCGAATTCTCATGAATGCCACCATCAATCTAGCTTATACCACGGAGATTCTGATTAAGGAATCTAAGAGATATTCATTCAATCTGATGTGGAACGGAGGTGATTGTCAGACACATGTTCATGGATTGAGGAAGGTGATGAGTTTCACTGATCATCACCCTCTCCATAGTTAGGCGCGAATGGATATCTTAGATAGGAACACGCATGTTTGAATGGAAAACAGAAATACTTGCATTAATTCATCGAGACACAGCAGAGCTCCTCACCCCCAACAATGGAGTTTAGAGACTCATGCTGTCAAAGAGTAAAAGTTTTGATCTAAAATGTCATGAGATACAAAATAAGTCTCTAAAAGTTGTTTAAATACTAAACTAGTAGCCTAGGTTTACAAAAAATGAGTAAACTATGATAGGTGGTGCAGAGATCCACTTTTGGGGCCCACTTGGTGTGTGCTGGGGCTGAGACTTGAACAATTCATGTGCATAAGGCTGTTTTGGGCATTCAACGCCAGGTTTGGATCCATTTCTGGCATTGAACTCCAACTTTTGATCCTTTTCTGGCGCTGGACGCCAGAATTGGGCAGAGAACTGGCGTTGAACGCCAGTTTACGTCATCTATCCTTGAGCAAAGTATGGACTATTATATATTTCTGGAAAGCCCTGGATGTCTACTTTCCAACGCAATTAGAACCCGCCATGTTGAGTTCTGTAGCTCCAGAAAATCCACTTTGAGTGCAGGGAGGTCAGAATCCAACAGCATCAGCAGTCCTTTTTCAGCCTGAATCAGATTTTTGCTCAGCTCCCTCAATTTCAGCCAGAAAAATACCTGAAATTACAGAAAAATACACAACTCATAGTAAAGTCCAGAAATATGAATTTTTTCTAAAAACTAATGGAAATAAACAAAAAACTAACTAGAATATACTAAAAACTATATGAAATTAACCCCAAAAAGCGTATAAAATATCCGCTCATCACAACACCAAACTTAACTGTTGCTTGTCCTCAAGCAACTAGACAAATAAAATAGAAGACTAATTGGTTGAGAAGCAATAATATCTTAGAGTTTTTGAGTGAAGCTCAGATTCTAATTAGATGAGCGGGATTAATAGCTTTTTGCTTCCGAACAGTTTTGGCATCTCACTTTATCCATTGAAGCTCAGAGTGATTGGCATCTATAGGAACTTAGAATTCAGATAGTGTTATTAATTCTCCTATTTCAGTATGATGATTCTTAAACACAGCTATTTCATGATTCTTGGCCGTGGCCCTAAGCACTTTGTTTTCCAGTATTAGCACTGGATACATAAATGCCACAGACACATAATTGGGTGAACCTTTTAGATTGTGACTCAGCTTTGCTAAAGTCCCCAATTAGAGGTGTCCAGAGTTCTTAAGCACACTCTTCTTTCTGCTTTGGACCTTGACTTTAACCGCTCAGTCTCAAGTTTTCACTTGACACCTTCACGCCACAAGCACATGGTTAGGGACAGCTTGGTTTAGCCGCTTAGGCCAGGATTTTATTCCCTTAGGCCCTCCTATCCACTGATGCTCAAAGCCTTGGGATCCTTTTTGTTACCCTTGCCTTTTGTTTTTAAGGGTTATTGGCTTTTTTTTTTTGTTGCTTTTTCTTGCTTCAAGAATCATTTTTATGATTTTTCAGATTATCAATAACATGTCTCATGTTCATCATTCTTTCAAGAGCCAACATATTTAACAGTCTTAGACAACAAATTCAAAAGACATATGCACTGTTCAAGCATTCATTCAGAAGACAGAAAGTATTGCCACCACATGTAACTAATTAGAATTTCTCTTATTAAAACTTGAAATTTTATTACCTCTTATTCAAAAGATCTACTATTTTATTCATGTTTGCTGATGATGAGAAAAATAAACTATGGCTTAATTGGAGATAAAATCAAAATAGATACTAATTACTACTATATGACTCCTGAGGTGAACTTCTATAATGACACTATCACAGAGTTAAAGCAGAAATTGGAATTTAACAACCTTTATTCTGGGAAGTGGGTGTTCCTCTGATTTGTGGGGTGCTTGGTCCTTCAAGAGATAACTTCTGGCATTTCAATTCCCTTAAGTCACGCCCTTGCTCTTCTTGTTCTTTAAACATATAGGTAAGAATTTGACCGTGTTCCTTCTGTTCTTTTATTATTTGTTCCATAGCTTCCCGTATCTTGGTAACAGATGTCTCAAGATACTCCCAGTATTCAGATTGAGGGATTTCTAGGAGAAATTCCTGTGTTTTCTTCTTGGTGGGATCATCCTGTGCTTGTTATTTTTCCATTGATGCTTTGGTGATTGGTTTCTCAACTGAGATATACTCAGTTATTCCCATCCTTACTCCAGCGTCCTTGCAGAGTAGAGAAATCACGCTTGGATAAACCAACCTAGCCTCTTTAGAATTTTTGTTAGCAATTTTGTAGAGTTCAGCTGAGATCAGCTGATGAACTTCCACTTCTTTTCCCATCATGATACAATGGATCATCACTGCTCTTTTAACTGTGACTTCAGAACGGTTGCTAGTAGGCAACAGAGAATGCCCAATGAAGTCCAGCCATCCTCTGGCGACTGGTTTGAGATCTTCTCTCTTGAGTTGATTTGGGACACCCTTTGTGTTGGTGGTCCACCTGGCTCCAGGGATACATATGTCCTCTAGAATCTTATCCAGGCCCTTGTCTGTTCTCATCATTCTCCTGTTGAAGGAGTCTGGATCATCTTTCAGCTGAGGTAGCTTTAAGATCTCTCTGATCTTGTCAGGGGTGGTATGAACAATCTTTCCTCTGACCATGGTCCGATATTCATAGAAAGCAGTTCCAGATAGTTTTTGCTTGTCAGTCTGCCACATATTAACATAGAACTTCTGGACCATATTCCTTCCCACTTTCGTTTCAGGATTAGCTAGGACTTTCCAGTTCCTGATTCGAATTTGCTCCTGGATCTCTGGATATTCATCTTCTTTCAGATCGAATCTAACTTTCGGGATCACTGATCTCAGACCCATTATTTTGTTATAATGGTCTGAATGTTCTTTAGATAAGAACTTTCCTTGATTCCAAAGTGGTTTTGGAACGCTCTCTTTCTTGCCTCTTGGAGTGGGTTGTTTTCCTTTAGGAGCCATGATCTTAGTGATCGCGGATAAACACACCAAACTTAGAGGTTTGCTTGTCCTCAAGCAAAAGAAAAGAAAGGAGAGGGATAGAAGGAGAGCTAGGTGCAATTGTTGATGGAAGGGGAGGGAGGCCGAACCCAAATTTAAAGGGAGGGAGGGTGGGTTTTCGAAAAAAGAGATAAAGATATGATAAAAGAGATTGATTTGGAAAAAATAAGATAGAAGATATGATAAGAGAGGATATAGTTTAAAATTGAAAAGATATGAAAGATTTTTGAAAAAGATAAATCTAGATTTTGAAAAAGATAAAGTCGAGATTTTGAAAAAGATATTGATGAGTTGAAAAGATAGATTTGTTTTTAAAAAGATTTGAAAAGAGTTGGATTGAATTTGCAAAGAGGGTTTGTGCTTATGGATTAAGATATATTTGATATTTTTAAAGTAGGATTTTTAGAAATTAGGGATTTTAGAAATCAGGGTTCTTAACATGTTTATGCAAGAAATCATGAATTGAAGTATGAAAATCAAGATTAGAATGAAAAAATATGAAGAAAAATGAGTTTGCCACCTCCCCATCATCCTGGCGTTTGAACGCCCAAACACTGCCTGTTTTGGGCGTTCAACGCCTAAATGCTGATCTCCTGGGCGTTCAATGCCCAGTTGTTGCCCTTTTCTGGCGTTGAACGCCAGATTGCTACCCTTACTGGCGTTCAGCGCCCACTGGCTGCCCCTTATGGGCGCTGAACGCCCAAAATAGGCTCTTACTGGCGTTTTCTTGCCAGTGAGCTCTTTTTCTCTGTTTTGTGTGCAGATACCTTCTGTAACCCTGTGAACTTATGCAATTGATTCTTTACCTTGTTATCAATAAACTCTATATAAACAAATAAAAATAAAAATAGAAATAGGGCAAAATGCTTAGAGGATTGATGCCCCATGGCTGGGTTGCCTCCCAGCAAGCGCTTCTTTATTGTCTTTAGCTGGACCTTGCTGAGCTTTTAGTCTAGCTTCAGCCTTGAGCACTCTTGCTCAACGTTGCCTTCAAGATAGTGTTTAATTCTCTGTCCATTGACAATGAACCTCTTATCATAATCAATATCTTGAAGCTCCACATAACCATATGGTGATACACTTGTAATCACGTATGGTCCCCTCCACCGGGATTTCAATTTCCCGGGGAATAGCCTGAGTCTAGAGTTGAACAGCAGAACCTTCTGTCCTGGCTCAAAGATTCTAGATGACAGCTTTCTGTCATGGCACTTTTTTTATTTCTCTTTATAAAGCTTGGCATTTTCGAAAGCCTTAAATCTGAATTCCTCTAGCTCATTTAGCTGGAGCAATCTTTTTTCTCCAGCTAATTTGGCATCAAAGTTTAGGAATTTGGTTGCCCAGTAGGCTTTATGTTCCAGTTCCACGGGCAGGTGACATGCCTTACCATACACAAGTTGGTATGGAGAGGTCCCTATAGGGGTCTTGAATGCTGTTCTGTAAGCCCACAGAGCATCATCCAAGCTCCTTGCCCAATCCTTTCTACGGGTACTTACTGTCCGTTCTAGGATTCTCTTTAATTCTCTGTTAGAGACTTCAGCTTGCCCATTAGTTTGTGGATGATATGGAGTAGCCACCTTATGGTGAATTCCGTACCGAACCATGGCAGAGTAAAGCTGTTTATTGCAGAAGTGAGTGCCCCCATCACTGATTAGTACTCTAGGGACACCAAACCTGCTAAAGATATGTTTCTGGAGGAACCTCAGCACTGTTTTAGTATCATTGGTGGTTGTGGCAATGGCCTCAACCCATTTTGATACATAGTCAACTGCCACCAGAATATAAGTGTTTGAGTATGATGGTGGGAAAGGTCCCATGAAGTCAATTCCCCATACGTCAAACAACTCAATTTCCAAGACTCCTTGTTGAGGCATGGCGTAACCATGAGGCAGATTACCAGCTCTTTGGCAACTGTCACAGTTACGTACAAACTCTCGGGAATCTTTATAGAGTGTGGGCCAATAGAAGCCACATTGGAGGACCTTGGTGGCTGTTCGCTCACCTCCGAAATGGCCTCCATATTGAGATCCATGGCAATGCCACAGGATCCTCTATGCTTCTTCTCTAGGCACACACCTACGGATTATTCCGTCTGTACATCTCTTAAAGAGATAAAGTTCATCCCACAAGTAGTACTTTGCATCAGTAATTAATTTCTTCTTTTGTATCCTGTTGTACTCCTTGGGTATGAACCTTGCAGCTTTATAGTTTACAATATCGGCAAACCATGGTGTTTCCTGAATGGCAAATAAATGCTCATCCAAAAAAGTCTCAGAGATCTCAAGAGAGGAGAGGGGCATCCCTTCTACTGGCTCTATCCGAGACAGATGATCAGCCACTTGGTTCTCTGTCCCTTTTCTGTCTCTTATTTCTATATCAAACTCTTGCAGAAGCAACACCCATCTGATGAGCCTGGGTTTTGAATCCTGCTTTGTGAGTAGAAATTTAAGAGTAGCATGATCAATATACACAATCACTTTTGATCCTACTAAGTATGATCTGAACTTGTCAATGGCGTAAACCACTGCAAGTAATTCTTTTTCTGTGGTTGTGTAATTTTTTTGGGCATCATTTAGAATGCGACTAGCGTAATAAATGACGTGCAGAAGCTTGTCATGCCTCTGTCCCAACACTGCACCAATGGCGTGATCACTGGCATCACACATTAGCTCAAATGGTAATGTCCAGTCTGGTGCAGAAATAACTGGTGCTGTGACCAGCTTAGCTTTCAGCGTTTCAAACGCCTGCAGGCACTCTGTGTCAAATACAAATGGCGTGTCAGCAGCTAGCAGATTGCTTAGAGGTTTTGCGATTTTTGAAAAATCCTTTATAAACCTCCTATAGAATCCTGCATGCCCCAGAAAGCTTCTGATTGCCTTAACATTGGCAGGTGGTGGTAATTTTTCAATTACCTCTATTTTTGCTTGATCCACCTCTATTCCCTTGTTTGAGATTTTATGCCCAAGAACAATCCCTTCAGTCACCATGAAGTGACATTTTTCCCAGTTTAAAACTAGGTTGTTCTCTTGGCATCTTTTCAGAACAAGTTTCAGGTAATCAAGACAGGAACTGAATGAGTCTCCATATACTGAGAAGTCATCCATGAAGACTTCCAGAAATTTTTCTACCCACCACTGGTTTAGCATTATCCTCCAATAAGATTTTGTGCATGCATCTAGCTGGGCTTATGCCCTTAAGGTCACCTATGGACCACCCAAGCTTTCTGATAGTGGATGTAGGTATTAGGTTGATGCTTGCCCCAAGATCGCATAAAGCTGTCTTGGTGCAATTACCTTCTAATATGCATGGTATCAGAAAACTCCCGGGGTCTTTAAGCTTTTCAGGAAAGCTCTTCAGAATGACTGCACTGCATTCTTCAGTGAGGAGAACTCTTTCTATTTCTCTCCAATCCTTTTTATGACTCAAGATCTCTTTCATGAACTTGGCATAAGAAGGTATTTGCTCAAGTGCTTCTGCGAATGGAATCTTTATTTCAAGAGTCCTGAAGTAATCTGCAAAGCGAGCAAATTGCTTATCCTGCTCCTCTTTCCGGAGTTTTTGAGGATAAGGTATCTTGGCATTATATTCCTCAACCTTAGTTGCTGCAGGTTTATTGCCTACAGAAGTGGTTGAAGAAGCCGTTTTAGAGGGGTTGTTATCAGCATTTGTGTGTGTCTGATCCCTCACTGGCAATTGAGTGCCAGGGTTAGAAGCTGAAGTGAAATTGGACGCCAGCTCCTTGTCTATTCCTGGCGTCTGAACGCCAGAACTGTGCCCATTTTGGGTGTTCAGTGCCAGATCTAGCCCATTTTGGGCGTTCAACGCCAGATCCTTGCCTATTTCTGGCATTGAACGCCAGTCCTGCCTTGTTTCTGGCGTTGAACGCCAGTCCTGAGTATGGTCTGGGCGTTCAGCGCCAACCTTCCACCAAATTTCTGGCGTTTTAGTTCCAGAATTACTTTTCCCTGGGCTCTTACTGTCCTTAGGTGAATTTTGGGTGGTTTGCTCATTTCTTAGCTTTTTGCTGCTTTGAGGTGGGGTATTTAATGTTTTCCCACTTCTTAATTGAACTGCTTGGCATTCTTCTGTTATTTGCCTTGACAGCTCCTGCTTTGTTTGCTTAAACTATTCTTCCATATGTATATTAGCCATCCTTGTCTCTTGTAGTCTATCTTTGAATTCCGCTAACTGCTTTGTTAGAAAGTCCAATTGCTGATTGAATTCAGCAGCTTGTTTTACAAGACTGAGTTCAGCAGTTACTGTCTTAACCTCTTCTTTAATGGAAGGGTCACTGCTTAAGTACAGATGCTGATTCCTGGAAACTGTATCAATGAGCTCTTGAGCCTCTTCAATTGTCTTTCTCATGTGGATAGATCCACCAGCTGAGTAATCTAGAGACATCTGAGCTCCTTCTGCAAGCCCATAGTAGAAGATGTCTAACTGAACCCACTCTGAAAACATTTCAGAGGGGCATTCTCGTAGCATCTCTCTGTATCTCTCCTAAGAATCATAAAGAGATTCATTATCTCCTTGTTTAAAGCCTTGGATGTCCAGCCTTAGCTGTGTCAACCGTTTTGGGGGAAAGTATTGATTCAGGAATTTTTCTGTCAGCTGTTTCCATGTCCTTATGCTGGCCTTAGGTTGGTTATTCAACCACCTCTTAGCTTGATCTTTTACAGCAAATGGAAACAGTAATAGTCTGTAGACATCCTGATCTATTTCTTTATCATGTAATGTGTCAGCAATCTGTAGAAACTGTGCCAGATGCTACTGACTCCAATGGAGGGTATGCAGATGCTACTCCCATATGAAGCAGTAGAGGGGTTAGAATATGACCCCAGAGTCCTCCTGGACTGTTCATTTCCGCTTAGGTCCATGATGGAGAAAGGGAGATGATGTAAAATAGAGAAAATATTTTTTTTTCGAAAATAAAATAAACTAATAAAAAATAGGTGAAGATTTTCGAAAAAAATGAGGGGAGAGAAAGTGGTAAGGAAGTTTTTTTGAAAAAGATATGATTTGGAAAAGATTTTAAATTTTGAAAAAAAATCTAAATTTTATAAATAGATTTCGAAAAAGATGCTTTAAAATAGAGAGAAAAGATATTTTTGAATTTTAAGAAGAAAGAGAAGAACAATAAGATAGCACAGGATTTAAAATTTTTAGATCTAATGCTCCTTGTTTTCGAAATTTTTTTTTTTGGAGGAAAAAACACCAAGGAACACCAAACTTAAAAATTTTAAGATCACGACACAAGGAAAACTCAAGAACAATTTGAAGACTCACAAGAACACAAGAACATGAAGGAAGAACACCAAACTTAAAATTTTTAGAAAATCAAACTAAAATTTTCGAAAAACACAGAAAAATCAACAAGAAAACACCAAACTTAAAGTTTGGCACAGGATTTAAAAGAAAAATTATTTTTTTCTTTTGAAAAAGATTTTAAGAAAAGGAAAATAAGGATTCTAAAATTCTAACACGACAACAATAAGAGACTCTAAACTAAAAAGAGAAATTTTTCCTAATCTAAGCAACAAAATAAGCCGTCAGTTGTCCAAACACGAACAATCCCCGGCAACGGCGCCAAAAACTTGGTGCACGAATTGTGAATCACACTATTCACAACTCGTACCAATAACCAGCAAGTGCACTCGGTCGTCCAAGTAATACCTTACGTGAGTAAGGGTCGAATCCCACGGAGATTGTTGGTTTGAAGCAATCTATGGTTATCTTGCAATTCTTAGTCAGGAAGTCAATTTTATTTATCAGTTGAATTGCGACTAAACAAGAGAGTGTGAGTTAAAGGTTACTTGTTATGCAGTAATGGAGAATATGTTGGAGTTTTGGAGATGCTTTGTCTTCTGAATCTCTGCTTTCCTCTGTCTTCTGATTCACGCACGCATGTCCTCCTATGGCAAGCTGTGTGTAGGTGGATCACCGTTGTCAATGGCTACCATCCATCCTTCTAGTGAAAAGGGTCCAGGTGCGCTGTCACCGCACGGCTAATCATCTGCAGGTTCTCAGTCGTACCAGAATAGGATTTACTATCCTTTTGCGTCTGTCACTACGCCCAGCACTCGCGAGTTTGAAGCTCGTCACAGTCATCCAATTCCAGAATCCTACTCGGAATACCACAGACAAGGTTTAGACCTTCCGGATTCTCATGAATGCCGCCATCAATCTAGCTTATACCATGGAGATTCTGATTAAGGAATCTAAGAGATATTCATTCAATCTGATGTGGGCAGAGAACTGGCGTTGAACGCCAGTTTACGTCATCTATCCTTGAGCAAAGTATGGACTATTATATATTTCTGGAAAGCCCTGGATGTCTACTTTCCAAAGCAATTAGAAACGCGCCATTTTGAGTTCTGTAGCTCCAGAAAATCCACTTTAAGTGCAGGGAGGTCAGAATCCAACAGCATCAGCAGTCCTTTTTCAGCCTGAATCAGATTTTTGCTCAGCTCCCTCAATTTCAGCCAGAAAAATACCTGAAATTACAAAAAAAAACACAACTCATAGTAAAGTCCAGAAATATGAATTTTTCCTAAAAACTAATGGAAATAAACTAAAAACTAACTAGAATATACTAAAAACTATATGAAATTAATCCCAAAAAGCGTATAAAATATCCGCTCATCAGCGTCCCATTATTCACAGGATTCCTTTCAGAAGTGTACATGAACTGGTTATTAGCAACCATGTCAATGAGTTCTTGAGCTTCTGCAGGCGTTTTCTTTAGGTGAATGGATCCACCTGCAAAATGGTCCAGTGAAATCTTTGATAACTCAGATAGACCATCATAGAATATATCCAGAATGGTCCATTCTGAGAGCATGTCAGAAGGACACTTTTTGGTCAGTTGCTTGTACCTCTCCTAAGCTTCATAGAGGGATTCTCCTTCTTTCTATCTGAAGGTTTGAGCATCCACTCTAAGCTTACTAAGCTTTTGAGGAGGGAAGAACTTGGCTAAGAAATCCGTGACTAGCTTATCCCAAGAGTTCAGGCTATCCTTAGGTTGAGAGTCCAACCATACTCTAGCTCTGTCTCTTACAGCAAACGGAAAAAGCATAAGCCTGTAGACCTCGGGGTCAACCCCATTGGTCTTAACAGTATCACAGATCTGCAAGAATTCAGTCAAGAACTGAAAAGGATCTTCAGATGAAAGTCCATGAAACTTGCAGTTCTACTGCATCAGAGAAACTAATTGAGGTTTCAGCTCAAAGTTGTTTGCTCCAAATGCAGGAATTGAGATGCTTCTTCCATGTAAATTGGAATTAGGTGCAGTGAAGTCACCAAGCATCCTCCTTGCATTATTGTTGTTAGGAGCGTCTGCCATCTCCTTTTCTTGTTCGAAAATTTCAGTAAGGTTGTCTCTGGATTGTTGTATTTTAGCTTTTCTTAGTTTTCTCTTCAGAGTCCTTTCAGGTTCTGGATCAGCTTCAACAAGAATGCCGTTTTCCTTGTCCTTGCTCATATGAAAGAAAAGAGAACAAGAAAAGAAGAGGAATCCTCTATGTTACAGTAAAGAGGTTCCTTATTGTTAGTAGAAGAAAAAAAGAATGTAATGTAAGGAAGAGAAGAGGAAAAACTCGAACACAGAGAGGAGGATGGGGTTCGAATTTTTGGGTGGAAGAGAAGTGCTAGTAGATGAATAAATAAATAGAAGGAGATGAGAGGTGAGAGAATTTCGAAAAGTAATTAAAATAAAAATTAAAAATTAAGTTAAATTTCGAAAATTAAAGTTTGAAATTAAATTAAAATTAAAATAATTAAGTTAATTAAAAAGGAATTTTAAAAAAGAGAGAGGGAATTTTCGAAAATAAGAGAGAGAGGATTAGTTATGTAGTTTTGAAAAAGATATGATTGAAACAAAAAGATAAGATTGATTGAAAAAGTTTTGAAATTTGTTTTTGAAAAAGATATGATTGAAATTTAAAAAGATATGATTGAAACAAAAAGATAAGATTTGAAAATCAATTTTAAAAAGATAAGAAGTTAGAAAAGATTTTGAATTTGAATTTGAAAAAGATATGATTGAAATTTTAATTTGAAAAAAATTTGAAAAGAAAATTAAAAAGATTTGATTTTGAAAACTAAAGTTGATTACTTGACTAACAAGAAACTAAAAAGATACGATTCTAGAGTTAAAAGATTGAATCTTTCTTAATAAGCAAGTAACAACTTGAAATTTTTCAATCAATCATATTAAATGTTAGTAAAGATTTTGAAAATTAAGAAATAAAATAACAAAAAGATTTTTTTTTAAATCAAATTTAAAAAGTTTTCGAAAATATGAAGGTAAAATGAAAAAGATTCGATTTTTGAAAAAGATTTTGAAAAGATAAGATTTTTAAATTGAAAATTTGATTTGATTCATAAGAAACAATTAAATTTAAAAACTTTTTAACTAAATCAAATCATATTTTCGAAAATTTTGAGTAAAATAAGGAAAAGAAATTTTTTTTGATTTTTTGAATTTTTAATGAAGAAAGAGAAAAACATGAAAAAGACTCATAGCATAAAAATTATGAATCAAAACACACAATGCATGCAAGAACACTATGAATGTCAAGATGAACACCAAGAACACTTTGAAGATCAAGATGAACATCAAGACTTATTTTTGAAAATTTTTAAGAAAAGAAAAGCATGTAAGACACCAAACTTAGAAATCTTTAATGCTTAGACACTATGAATGGAAAGATGCACATGAAAAACAACAAAAGACACAAAATAAGAAAACATCAAGATCAAACAAGAAGACTTTCCAAGAACAACTTAAAGATCATGAAGAACACTATGAATGCATGAATTTTCGAAAAATGCATAAATTTTTAGAAAAAATGTAATTGACACCAAACTTAAAAAATGACTCAAGACTCAAACAAGAAATACAAAATATTTTTGATTTTTATGATTTTATAATTTTTTGTATTTTATTTTATTTTTTTCGAAAAACATATAGGAAAAAGGAAGTAATGAATTCAAAGTCCTCAATCAAAATTCCAGGAATCATACCAGGTTAGTCTAAAGCTTGATGGCCAGCCAAGTTTCAGCATACCATTTTGAAACTTTAGAATTCATTCTTAAAAATTTTAAAATAATTTTCGAAAACAAAGGGAAATTTTTTTTTGAAAGATTTTTGAAAACAATTTATTTTTGAAAATAAAACGAAAAAGAAAATTACCTAATCTGAGCAACAACATGAACTGTCAGTTGTCCAAACTCGAACAATCCCCGGCAGTATAGAGATGCTTTCATTCCTCTGATCTCTGCTTTCCTGCTGTCTTCATCCAATCAATCCTACTCCTTTCCATGGCAAGCTTTTTTTAGGGCATCACCGTTGTCAACGGCTACATCCTATCCTCCTGTGAAAATGGTCCAATGCGCTGTCACTGCATGGCTAATCATCTGTCGGTTCTCGATCATACTGGAATAGGATTTACTATCCTTTTGCGTCTGTCACTACGCCCAGCACTCGCAAGTTTCAAGCTCGTCATAGTCATCCCTTCCCAGATCCTACTCGGAATACCACAGACAAGGTTTAGACTTTCTGGATCTCAGGAATGGCCATCCATGGGTTCTAACTTATACCACGAAGACGCTAATAACTCGGACTCGGTCCTCTGTATTAGATATCCAAGAGATATCCATTCAATCTAAGGTAGAACGGAAGTGGTTGTCAGGAACGCATTCATAAGTTGAGAATGATGATGACTGTCACGATCATCACATCCATCATATTAAAGTACGAATGAATATCTTAGAAGTGGAATAAGTTGAATTGAATAGAAAAATAGTAGTACTTTGCATTAATCTTTGAGGAACAGCAGAGCTCCACACCTTAATCTATGGTGTGTAGAAACTCTACTATTGAAAAATACATAAGTGAAAGGTTCAGGCATGGCCCAATGGCCAGCCCCCATGATCTAAGAACTAAACGTCCAAAAGATGTAAATACAATAGTAAAAATTCCTATTTATACTAAACTAGTTACTAGGGTTTACAGAAATAAGTAAATGATGCAGAAATCCACATCCAGGGCCTACTTGGTGTGTGCTTGGGCTGAGCATTGAGCTTCACACGTGTAGAGGCTTCGTTTGGAGTTGAACGCCAGTTTGTAGCCTGTTTCTGGTGTTGAACTCCACTTTGCAACCTGTTTCTGGCGTTTGACTCCAGAAGGCAGCATGGAACTGGCGTTGAACGCCAGTTTACATCGTCAATCCTTATTCAAAGTATGGACTATTATATATTGCTGGAAAGCCCTGGATGTCTAATTTCCAACGCAATTGAGAGCGTACCATTTAGAGTTCTATAGCTCCAGAAAATCCACTTTGAGTGCAGGGAGGTCAGAATCCAACAGCATCTGTAGTCCTTCTTCAACCTCTGAATCTGATTTTTGCTCAAGTCCCTCAATTTCAGCCAGAAATTACCTGAAATCATAGAAAAACACACAAACTCATAGTAAAGTCCAGAAATGTGAGTTTTAATTAAAAACTAATAAAAATATACTAGAAACTAACCAAATCATACTGAAAACTATGTAAAAATAATGCCAAGAAGCGTATATATTATCCGCTCATCAATAGTCATCTATTTATTTTACTTGCCATTTAAATTACTTGTTCTTCATTTACTTTATTTGCTAATTAGACTATTCGCTCCTCATTCTCAAAACCCCAATTTACAATCTCCATAACCAATAATAAGGACGTACTTCCCTGCAGTTCCTTGAGAAGACGACCCGAGGTTTGAATACTTCGGTTATCAATTTATTTAGGGGTTTGTTACTTGTGACAACCAAAATGTTTGTACAAAGGGATTTCTGTTGGTTTAGAGACTATATCTACAACGCGACTGTTTTTATAAAATTCTTTACCGGTATTTTCTGTAAGCCCTAGTTACTAGTTTAGTATAAAAACTACTTTTAGAGATTTATTTAGGAGTTTTTATCTTTAGATCATTTGGGAACTTGTATGTTCACGTTTGAAGGCAGGCCTCACGGCCATACCTAGAACTTTTCACTTATGTATTTTCTACGGTAGAGTTTCTACACCCCATAGATTAAGGTGTGGAGCTCTGCTGTTCTTCATGAATTAATGCAATTACTATTGTTTTCTATTCAATTCACGCCTACTTCTTCTCCAAAATATACTCTCGTACTTAATTCAGTTAAGTCAGAATGAAGGGGTGACCCGTGACAATCACCCAATCTTCGTTACTCTCTTAGCCAAGATCCGGGTGCCTGACAACCACAAAGTGGTCAACATGATGTTCAACGTAGTCATTGGACGACAGCTGGAGTATATTCTCTTGGATATCTAATACACGGACCAAGTCCATGAGATTAGAATCTTCGTGGTATAGGCTAGAATTATTGGCAGTCATTCCTGAGATCCGGAAAGTCTAAACCTTTTTTGTGGTATTCTGAGTAGGATCCGGGGAATGACTGTAAAGAGCTTCAAACCTGCGAATGTTGGGTGCAAGTGACAGTGTGCAAAAGGATCAATGGATTCTATTTCGACGCTAGCGGGAATCGACAGATGATTAGCCATGCGGTAGTTGTACCTGGTATTTTTCATCCGAGACGAGCAATCTGACATTTGATTATCCGTGCAGAAACCGTAGAGGACCATTTTCACTGAGAGGATCTTACAGCTTGCCATGGAAGGAAGTAACGCATGGTTGGAAGAAGGCAATAGGAAAGCAGAGGTTCAGAAACAACAAAGCATCTCTAGACGCTTATCTGAAATTCCCACCAATGAATTACATAAGTAACTCTATCTTATTTTATGTTTTATTTATATTTTAATTATCAAAACCTCATAACCATTTGAATTCGCCTGACTGAGATTTACAAGGATGACCATAGCTTACTTCAAGCCGACAATCTCTGTGGGATCGACCCTTACTCACGTAAGGTTTATTACTTGGACGACCCAGTGCACTTGCTGGTTAGTTACGTGGAGTTGTGAAGAAGTGTTGAGATCACGATTTCGTGTACCAAGTTTTTGGCGCCGTTGCCGGGGATTGTTTGAGTTTGGACAACTGACGGTTCATCTTGTTGCTTAGATTAGGTAATTTTATTTTATGTTTAAGCTTTTTTATCTTTAATTTTTGAAAAATAAAAAAAAATATTTTATTTTGTTCTTTAGAATTTTTAAGAATGATTTCTAGAGTTTCATCATGATCTGTTGAAGCCTGGCTGGCTGCTAAGCCATGTCTAATCTTTTGAACTGCAATCGTGTGCCTTATTATTGGTTATTGTAAATATTTTTCTTTTACTTGTTTATTTGTCTTTATTTCTCTTTAGCTACTATGAATTCTCACCCCTTCCGCTTTGAGTTTGGTTCTAATGTTATTGAAAGGAATGGAAGTTATAATAGGAACATGCATCAAGGTCAGAGCAACCAAAGATGGTTGGAGCCAAGAGGATCTGATCAACCCTTTAGGCAACAACACCCTCCAAGATATCATGGACAAAGACCATTCTACAATGCATACCAAGCAAATAGACATGGTGGACAACCTTGTAATCACCAACAAGCCCCACCCTCTGCTTATAAGCCATCCTCTCAACGTAACTTCGAACCACCACACTCACAAGCTCCTTTTCACCATTCACCACCGTATGATCCTCATTTACCCCAGTTCTAATCCAATCACTCCCAAACACCATCACTTCCCCATGCACCATATCCAAATCTATCACCCCGAGAATCAGAGGTTCGCCTCAAGGAAATAGTAAATCGACTTCAAACAACCCTTTATTAACTGGAGCAAGCAGTAACTCAATTATCTGCTAGACGTTTGAACATTCAAGGACCTCCCATAGCCCCATGTGGACAATCTAACGAAGAGCGTAGTATGAAGGAGATACTAGAAACTCCAGTGGACAAAACAGAGCATGGCTTCGTACTGGAACAAGTAGAGGAAGCTGTCATTATTAAAGAAGAAGAGTTGGTTGAAGACTTAGGAGACGCTGAACCTCCATGGGAATCCAAAGTTGTGGAGCATTCTGTCAATGATGTTACAATTGATGCTAAGGAGGATTGTGTGCAGTCCCCAAGGCAGGTATTTCATGAAGAACTAGACAGAATAATCCAAGAAGCAAGTTTCCTTGATGACAATAATCTCAAGTCAAGTTCTTCTAGCAATGAGCTTGCATCCGCAAGTGAATTCTCTGAGATCGAAGAATCTTCCCCACGTGAATACGAAGATGATACGGAGGTAGATTTCTCTCAACCTCCAGTCTATGACTTAAGTGATGAGGAAGACATAGATGGCTTTGATCAGGACATGGATACAATTGAAGAATCTTGCAAAGAAGTGAAGAATTTCACAGAAGAGCACAAGGGAGTAGAACTCACAGAACCACTGAAACCACCTATCCCAAGGCCATTACCACCCAATAAAAGTTTCAAGTGGGTACAATCCTTAACCTTTAACTGTATTTTTCCACTTGAATATGGTTTGCTTGAAACAGATGGCCAGCTTAGAGCTCTCTGCAGCTTTAAGAGTAAGCGGGAAATAGCTTGTACTCAGAGCTGGTGCACAAGGTTTAATAAGGTTCTACGCTTCAACTCGAAGTGCACGGATTGGCATCGTGATCAATCGGATGGATCTCGAAAAACGTTTGGTTATCCTGGTGAGAATCTAATTTCTAAACCGCCCAGATGGAAGAGTATAGATCAAGACGAAGGCGGATTTAAAAGCAAAGTTTGGGATCCTGGAATCTATGCTGACAATCATCACCCCGGGAGCCTGAAAATCTGTTTGAAGCTGCTCAGAAGCTTCACATGCCTAGTTTGGGACCCCGGAGGCTATTGGCATTCCAAGCATTGGTGGAGATTTCTGAATGAATTTAAGCATAAGCCGCCATAACAGGAAGCTCATCCAATGTCCAACTTATGGACTTTAACTAAAAGTGCTAGGTGGGAGACAACCCACCATGGTATGATCGTTCTTTTTTTTAATTTTATTCCGTTCTGTTTATTTTTTAGTTTTATTTTATTTTTACTTCGTTGAACCTGGAATCATGCATAACATTCACATTAGCATTGCATTCTGCATTTTACACAAAAAAAAAGGTGCGCGACGCGACCGCATCATTCATGCGATCGCGTCAAGTTGCAAAAAACACTTCCCATGCGACCGCGTCATTCACGCGACCGCGTGATCTGGAGATCGGCGTAAAGATCCAACGTCCAGAAAGTTAGGCTAGAATCGTGTGGTCATTGTGCGTTTTGCACAAATGACCCACGCGATCGCGTGAGTGCACAACCTCAATCCCACGCGACAGCGTAAGCGACGTGATTGCGTCGCATGGATTGCACAACACCCCAAAAGGAGACAGAGAGTTGCGCTGAAACGACGCTGGAATCGTGCGTTTAGCACAATTTCTAGCGACGCGATCGCATGCCTCATGCGATCCCGTCATTCACTCTTTTCCCATTCCATGCGATCGCGTGCCCCACGCGATCGCGTCAACCACCATTTCAGCCCAACCACGCGACCGCGTACCCCACGCGATCGCGTGGTTACCCCCTACCCCCATTCCCCTCCCTTTTCCCTCCCTTCCTCCGAACAGCAGCCACCGCCGCCGCGTCACCCTCCTCCGCCGCGCCGGACACCACCACCGCCATCCTCAGCCACCTCCTTGCCCCACTCTCTTTCTTACGCCTACCAGGTTCCGACGAATGCCACCCTTCTATCCATTCGTAGTTAATTCATATTTTTCTATTTATGTTCGTCATTAGGCTAGTTAGATATGCATGTTAGAGTGGATTTTAGGTTGTTAGGTAGCCTAGGATGTGGTTAGTGGATTTAGGTCTGTTTAATTGCGCTGTTCATGTTTCTTGTTTCATTATTTTCACAATTCTGCTGTTGCTGTGATGTTAGTTTTGTTCATATGCTGTAATTTCTTGTTTCATGCTGCTCTTTACTCTGATTTTTCATGTTCCTATTCCTTATATGTAATTGCAGCTGTATTTTTGATTCATATGAATTGTTGTTGTTTATTTTTCGGGACAATCCAATTTTAGCCGGAATGCTGCCCAAATCTCTGTAAAATGTTTTCATTCATGTCTTGATTTTGGCATTTTCAACTGTGCTTTCCTTAGATTTAACCAAAATAATTCATGAATGCCACGGCAAGCTTTCTTATTCTTTTTGATTTCCTGGTTCTTAATCTGCATTTTTGATGTTTAGATTCCCAATTTTTTGCTATTTCTATATCTATCTGAATCATCATCAACCTAATTTCCTTGTTTGGTTATGAGTTACCTGTAGCCTTTAATTGTTAATGCTTGTTACTTAGAAACTTATCATTATGCCACTTACATTAACCTACTTTTTACTAACTCACTAATTTTAACTTCTTAAACTCTTTTTCAATTCTAACCAACCTAACCTTTCATACTCTCTCTTCTTGGTTTTTCACTTTCTCTTTAACCTTCTAACCATGGCATACTGATAATTTTTCCTAATTAACATGCCTTCTATTACATTTTGGATTGTGAATTCTCCTTTTCGGACTTTTAACTCCTATACAATCCTTAATGCACATTTACTTAACTCATTTTCCTTATCCTTTTGCTCCTTTGCCACTTTGTGTTTCTTTTGACTATTTGCCTATTTGTTTTCCTGTTTTTATTATATCCTGGTTTTCTGTTTTTCAGGATGTCTGCCAGCCAAAGAAAAGGAAAAGCAAAGGCAACTACTGGCAAATGTAAAAGAGGAGAATCCGCCATGTCCATGCTGGATATCATGCCCGATGACTCCTGGTGGGAGAAAAACTTTACCCCACAGGACAAGGCCGACCAGCTACTCCCTGCTAATGATCCAGTAAAGTTTGCAAACCGATACTGTGAGTTGAAGTTTCCAGTGTTTGCAACCTCCAAGAACCTGTACCTGGAGAGGACTGTGAAGATCCCAGAAGAACTCCAGTAATACACCTCTGATCAGATCAAACAAAGAGGCTGGTTCTTCCTGGAAAGAAACTTGACTGAGGTCAATGCATCTTGGGTAAGGAAATTCTACTGCAATTACTTCAAGACTTCCTTAGATGCAGTGAACCTAAGAGGGAAGCAGATTCTGGTCATTGAAGAGGCCATAGAGGATGTTCTGAAACTTCTGCCTAAATCTGATCAGCTGGATGGTTATCAAAAAGCTGAGGAGGACATGCGCTTCATGAAGTTTGATTGGGATGCAGTCAAGGCCAAGATAGCCCTTGACCCGACCGTTCCTTGGATTATGGGTCAGAACACCACCATGCCAAAGGGAATCAAGCGGATTTACTTGAATGATGAGGCTCGG